>NC_065513.1:33613911-33617346 GCF_006386435.1 Epinephelus moara | reverse complement strand
TATCCCCCAGGTGAGTGTGTGGCTGTTAAATGGAAACCTGTAAATATTAATGTATAGCTGATCTGAGAGAGACTTTATTACTAATTATAACTATATTGACATTCAGAGTGATTATCTATGTGTACTGGTTCATCTGTATCAATAGTGTCTTTTATGTAATTTGTAATATAGTAAGTCTTTGATCCTGGTCAAGGTTAGACCGTTGACCATGTAATTTGTTATTTGACGGTTATTAAGCTTCGTCACGTTGACATCATTTATTAGTATTGTAAGTTTCCTTTGATTATGATTTTATTTATATTAAATAGTTTTACTGAGACCGGGCTTGTATTCCCCAGATCCTGAAGTGCTTGTAAGCAATAAACAGTCATCATTGAATCGACATCGGAACGTCTGTGTGTCTTCGTTGGAGTCAACTGACGTTACTAACTGTTAGCCGTTAGTCCACCATCATTATCACAACACAACGCAGAGACTGTAGGCTGTCGCTATTATCAGCAATATAAAAGAAACTTAATGGGGGCATACATAGAAAAATAAATCAGAACACTGGCCATTTTTAGCACCTGCAAAGGGATTTGTGTAAACTCTAAGATTATACAAGCATGTTACATACATAATGATGATGGTGATTATATACCATATATTTACATTAAATTGTTCATTTTGACACAATGATAAGTCAAAAAAAGACGGAGCTGTCAGTTTTCCCTGTTTACATTTTCGGGTCCTAAGGCAGTCTGCCATTGGTTGATATTCTCTAAATTACAATCTGATTGGTTCATCAGCTAGAGTTATCCCGCAAGTTGCCTGAGCAGAGTGACAATTAAAATACAAGTTTGTCAAATTTTCGATCAAACCAGAGCTGCCAACAAATTTTCCCGGACTCTATAGAATTGTTTAATATCACACACAAAAAACTGTGTACTCTATCGATGGAGATCGATCAACAACACGAAAAACGCGTTCAACCCCTAATGGGTGTGAAGCAGTAGTACATTGTGTCACACTGCAGACCTTAAATTAATATTTTGAATCACATGTTGGTGAAGATTCTCAGTCATCCACTTCACAGTAATCTTAAGTGCTATGTTGTAGGCAACTGGACTTGCTTAAGGTTCTTAAAGACGATGAGGCTTCTTCTAACGGACTGGTGCTGGTGCCATCATGTGTGCTGTTAGGGTTGGACCCCTGGACCCATCTAACCCAAACGACACACACGATGGCCAGGTGGGTCTACGACTCACATGTGACCCTAACGACTCTGATAGGGTTCATACCCACACAGAGTTTAAAGCCTGTGACTCCGCACCAGAACTGAAGAAGCTTCTTGGTTGAGGTGAAATGTCTTCAAGACACTCAAGCAAGTCCAGTTACCTACGATATAGCACTTAAGGTTGTTCTGACATGTTATCATAAACTTTCCCTATTCATAACCAAGTGTTTTAGTTGCATAATCCTCAAACCATACTTTATCATAGTTAATTTGCCATAACCACTATCTTCTCCCAACATCACAACATTTAATACGAGATTGTCCAATGTCTACAGTCTGGCTGACCTACATGTCTAAGCCTAAAATAAGACTTTAGCGTCAATGCCTTGGAGTAACACCCTGGAAAAAGTAAGTCGTCATGTAATTTTGCTTCTGTCATTGTGGTCTGGCAAGGCCATGGGTTAATTTGCATGAGAAAGACCTGACTGACAGTTCTCTCCTTCCCTCTGATATCTACGAGAAACATTCCTACACTTAATTAGATGGTTGACTGGATAGGTCTTTGCCTTCAATTTCAAACACAAAAACCCTCAATTTTCAAGTTGCACAAGTCATTAATTCAATCATCCGTTCATTGTATTTGGACAATAACCAGTCCTAATAGTTTTTATTAAGGTTGAGAAGGTGGGCAAAATCACTCCTCCAGTTAATATTTTCTTAATCTCCTTAAAAAAGCTAAGATGTCTATTTCTGGAGAGAATGAGAGACCAAAGACCAAATGTTTTCTTCTAAGTTCTTAATCTAGTTAAATAGCAAGCTGTACATATTTTGAGGGGTTGTAGAGAGGCATTCTGGGATTGTTTAGAAAACCCTGTCCAAGGCAAAAGTCCACGATGAAGGGAAAAGAAATTAAGCCACTACAATCCATCACAAAACAACTCTTTGAACCCTTCTAAGAGTAAGAACATCTGAAGGTGAACATTTATTCCTGACTCCCCGTGTTACTACTAGATAATTGATATAGATAGTTTGATAAACAGTGAGACAGACAGCCAGATAGGCATCTTTTGATAGTGAATGTTTCCCTGCCTATGGAGACTGCCCTGGCTTAGCCTATAAACCCAGATAAAAAGATACTCTTCTGGCAGCAGAGAGAGTCTTGCGAGACGCGCAGGCTGGACTCACTTCTTACGCTTGTGTGTAACTGGCTTGGCCCTTGTGGAGTCTCAGAGCTGATTAGGAGAGATGATTGACAATTTTTCCTCTGTTTATCTATTTAGCCATCAATTAAACGATTTAGTTTCCAGGCTGGGTCAACACAGATAAAATCTTGTTTGCAACCTCACTGATGCTGCTCTTCCTTCATTCTTTGTCACCTTTCTCTCCCCTCACCTGCCTGTCTGACTTTACATTTATCTGGCAGTGTATCTGGATTTTATGGCCACTCGTTAATATAGACTGAAATATCTCAAAGAATTATTGGATGGACTGCCATGAAAGTTTATACAGACATCCATTGTTCACAGAGGATGAACCCCACTAACTTCCCCTCTTTTTCTCTAACACCACCCTCTGGATGATATTTGGGCATTTTGAGTAGATGGATAGGGATTAAAGTTGTATAGATAATTATTGTGATAGTCTTATTTTAATATCTAACACCATCACTCAGTCAAAATTTAAATTTGTTAGGCCTACTCTGTTTAGTGCTATTAACCTGTTAGCATGCTAACACATTAAACTAAGACAGTGAACATGGTGAACGTCTCCTGCTAAACATCAGCATGTCAGCAATGTCATTGTGAGCCTGTTAACCCTATGGGCCCGAACGACGCATAGTGCGTCCAAATTCACCCCTGTTCTTCTCTATAGTTTTTCTCCGCAACCGTGTGTCATAGCGAGAAGCCACTCACATCACGTGAAACAGCAGAATTGTAGCTTTCCGACAAGACCGAGCACTTGTCGGTAGTCCAGCGAAAAAAAAAATGATAAAGTTAGACTAAAATGATGTATAACAGAGCTTTCATACAGCTTTGCACACACATTACTCTTGGATGGATTACTCGCGAATGCAGGCTCGCACAGAAATGCCACGCATATCACATGAAAGCGCAGGACTAGAGCTTTCCAGTGATACCACACACATCATTGTGCTGTCATCCCATCATGCTATAAATACAGATCAATTGTCTACAAAATAAAAACCTGACGAATTTCTT
>NC_065513.1:33603691-33613213 GCF_006386435.1 Epinephelus moara | reverse complement strand
CTGTGAAGTGACAGAATGTCCCAACATCATGGTTCTTATATAGCCAGATTCCAGAGAGTCTCCCCTCTTCATATATGGTAGAATATGTCTTTTTCCAACTTGCTATGGTGAGATACATGTAAAAATGTAAGAATTTAGTCACACGGATTTGTTTTTTTCATTGATATAAAAATTAATATAAAATACAGGCACATAGAATGACATGAAATGATGGCAAATCTGGTTAGCCCAGATTGTCCTGAAAAAAAAAACAAGATACAGCATGTGTATGTAGCCTTTATAATGACTGTGATATGAGCTTAAAAGTAAAGGCAGTAAAAATACCCCAAAAACGCCTAGGGCCCATAGGAGCTCTATGCATTATTCACATCACATGAGTTGTCTGCACACAGTTCTCAACATGGAGGTGACAGAGCTGGTGGCTAGCAGCGAAGGATGATAACTCTTAAAAAATCACTCTGTGCGGCAACAGTGCTGACAAAGCTAACAGTGACTATGTTAACATCGACACCAACATATCACTATTATTCCAAACATGACAATATTTTGAATTTGATAGGGGTCATGTCAACAGCATATTCCATTTTGATATTTTCCAATTCAGACATGTGGGATATGCTGGTATCACTCATGTTTTAGGAGCATTCTTTGGACATGTATATGGCACGTTCACAATAGGCGTCTCTATTAGGCTTTTTGCCAACACATTCTCACTACACTACTCATCAAGTATCGACATTTGGTCATGGACTTTCCACGTCCAGGTACGACGCTGGGTGCGTTGGTTGTTGACGGTCTGGGACACCGTGTCAAGGTTTGCCTGTTACATGCATTGTCGTCTTTCAAAATACACTTCCGTTTCCACGTGCCATGTAAAGTTTACATACAGTCTCTTTCAAAATATATGCACTGCATTGATACAAAACCGCAAATTGACTTTTTTTTTTTTTTCCCTTCACCAACAAATGCACATGGTTGGGTTTAGGCAACCAAGTCTGCGTTTGTTGGACCCATTTACCACTCCTCTCGCCCAACCTACTCTGACTTTTGCCGCTTTAACTTTCATTCTTGTTCTGCTGCGTTTCCCTCTGATGCTGCCAGGCGTTGTTAAACTATAATGGCGACTGGCCATGTATCACGCCAACGTTAAAGGATGGCTTTTATCGTTAGTGGTGCAAGTCACTGCTCAAGCGCCAGATTTTGACGACTTCTGAGTGAGACCAGGTTGTTTTTACCGCAGTTTGCAACACACAGTATCTTCCCTGTTTACAGTCAACTCTGTAATTTGTAATGGATACGTTGTACAGAAGAACTCAGCAACAGTTTGCAAAGCGGTGGGCTAGAGATGCATGCCCAAAAGAAAAGCCAATGTTTCTTGTCAGAAGAAGAAACACACCAACTTTCAAATGTTACATAAGACTTGGATATCAAAAGGGTTCTGGATATGCAAAAAAGTCAAAACAATGACCTTAATAGGAGGTGGTTAAAGAGAAGGAAGGCGGCTATGTGTGCATGGTCACACAAGTCTGCAAGCAGTGGAAATCTACTTCCACTTTTTGACATGATAAATGACATGTTGGGGCATGTTCATTTGACCATGCACAGCCTCAGGTAAACGGTAATGTTCATGGAATATTAACTGTCATTAGCCATCAAAACAGCTTAACATTATTACTGTATTTTTCAGAGTAAGGGCAACACCTGGAATTTTTTGTGCATATAAACATGTTCTTATCCGGATATCAGTGGTAACCAGCATGAGTGCAATGGAGAGCAGCCAGTGGGATACACACATGCACTAACTTGCACATGAGGCCGGACCCTTTTACCACAACAAATTAAATGCTCAGATTCCAACCCACACACACAGACATAAGGCGTTTCTCAATGTGTTCTTGCCTGTACTTCTGTTCTTGCAGACTTGTGAAACATCATCAGTCGCAGCCCAAGTACTGTTCCAATTCAAAGTCCACATCCAGCCAAGTACAGTCCAAATGCCTGGATGTGAACTTGCTCTGCCCGTTCCATTGGGGATGCATCAGGAGGTGACTTGTGTGGACTTTTGACAGCCAGGTATCCCTGAATGCATTTCTCTCAAACCAGCGGCAATGGCAGCCATCGGGAGTTTGTACTTCCGAGTCCAACTTGCCAAGCCAAGCTCCCAAGTGCGCAAGTCCAGACTTGGCGTACTTGGTATTGAGAAACACCTATAGTGTGACTTCACTCTCTGCTCAGGATGCCATTACTCTACTATATATTTACAAAGCAAAATAGTGGTTTGCTGCTATATTCGTGCTTTGAATGTTGTATAGAGCAGTGGTACCCAACTGGTGGGACATGGTCCAAAAGTGGATCATGGGTCCATTCTGAATGGACTGAAGGTGACTTGCGAATGTGTAGAGTTTGTAAAAACACACTTTATTTTTAAGTACAGTGAATTTCCAGCACAAAGCTTTTATTCTGAAGTGCCATTTCCTGCTGTAGAGTGAGTGACTACTTGACAGAGACAGCAGACTAGCTCGACAACATGGTCAAACGCAAGTATGACGCTGAAAATATTAAACTGTGTGGACCTTGAACTAATGGCTACAGAGAAATCTGGACCCTGGGGCTGGACCAGTTGGGAGCCACTGGTATAAAGCTCCTTTAATATTGACGTTAGCATTTAGCTCAAAGCTTTGCTGTGCTTGGAGAGAGAAACTTGTGAATTCAATAGGTTTGCTATCTTTCAGTCTTGCTGTCCCTGTAGGAATGTCTCACAGTGTGTGTGTGTGTGTGTGTGTGTGTCCTTGTGCTGCCCCCTGGGTCAATGCGCCAAGTATGCTTCTCTCTCTGCCCATGTAACAAATGACTGCCACACACACTCCCTGAGACACCTCCAATGGCCTTGCCGTAGAAGTGGATACTTAGTCAAGGACCTGTTCATCTCTCTGTCACAGCTTTAATAAGAGACAAACGTAGTATTTGAACTGTTTCTTACACACACATGCTGACATCTTTGCTTGAGTGATGAAGCCTCACAGTTAACTAGGCTCATTCCCGCACCCACTATATGCCACACGCACCAGATTATTACCAGAGCATCTGATCTGAAACTGATTAGGTTTACTTTCTCAAGAGAGAGATTTGGTTCATGTGTTTTCTCTTTAGAGTTTGATTTTAAGTGTTGAAATATTCATCAGTGAGTATAAATTACATCTGAAATAAATATGAGCATGGTGGTTATTCGTGATATTTATTCAAAATTCTACTTTTTCCACAAAACTTTTATTGTTTCAGAGGGGTTCGGCTCAGTGTGGCTCCTCTGTAATTCACACCCCGTTGTTGACCCCTCGCTGGTTTTTCCTCCTGAGGGGAAGCAGGTGGTAGCTAAAGGAAAATCTCTCCCTTTAAGTCACCCTCAAAGTTGCAAAAAACACACATACGATCCATAAACACACATACACATGCACGCACACACATATACGCACACACACCATGTAGCAAGTGCAGGGAGGACAGGTTGTCTTATCAAAGTGTACTGTAGGAAAGTGGTGGTCCCGGGGGAAATTCAAAGGACAATAGAGAACAAACACACACACACACCAACAGACATGCACCGCTGGCAAGACGAGAGGAAACATCCCCTGGGAGAATACAAGGGAGGAAAGAAAGGATGGAAAAGGGAGGAGGACAAGAAAAAAGGCAATGGGATTTTTTTCTCTTTTTGCTCAGAGGAAGTTGTCACTTACAGCATTTCCCCTCAGCACCCGCACAGCCAGTGGCTGACAGTAGGTGTGTGTCTGTGTGTGTGTGTGTGTGTGTGTGTGTGTTCACTGCACAGAGAGGGACACAGGGGGCTCTACAGAGAAATATCTGATATGAGACAACCACAAAATAGAAGTAAAAGACAGATAGAAAGAGAGACAGAGAAATAAAAAGCACCACATGGAAACAAAGGTAATAACACACACTTCCACTCTCCCCCCACACACACACACATATATCTACATACACACAGCTGTCAGAGATGCGTTAGCTGCAACAGGGAGACAGAGAAAGACAGAAGTAAAGGTAAGACGACGCCAGGCGGAACCACAGGCCGACAACACTGTCACAGCCATCACCCACCTTCACCTTCATCGTGTGTGTGTGTGTGTGTGTGAGAAAGAGAGAGAGAGAGAGAGAGCGTGTGTGTGTGTGACAGCTGGACGCAGAGATGCAACGCACCGTCGCAGACAACCCCTGTCAGTTTGGCTTAAGACAATCCCGGACTGTGCGTGTGAGCGTGTGTGTAAGAGCACGTATCATTGTGTGCATTTTCGTGTGTGTATTTCACCCCGACCTGGCAGTCCATCAGCCATTCACACTTAATTTCAACACCTCAATGCGCACTTGGTTGCACACAAGCAACCATCCATTCAACACACACACCCACTGTGTCTTTTTAACCTGGTTTAGCCTCCACTGACCAGCTGTCAGATCTGGGTTGCCATCAGTTACCAAACCCAATAATGTCGAGGGAAATGGAAACACTGTGATAGAGAGGGTGAGATGAATATCGGGTGCTATTTTAGACTGTCTGGAAGGACAAGCCACATTATAAGACAGTTAAGTGCTAAATACTTAATGACTGATCCTGTTGATGCAGCATGTGAAAGAATTGTTGCGTGTTCTTAATGCCAGGAAACATCAGGTAAAGCAGAAGACTGTCGTGTTTTCAGTCACGATATTTCACTTTGTTCTGTTCATCTAGTTTAAGAAATAGTCTAAACCTAACCAGAAATAGTCCAGAAATAGTCTAAACCTAACCAGACCTTAACCAACAGGGTTACGTTGTCGGACCAATGGGCAATTCCCAATTACCCGGGGAAAAAACTTTCCCTCAACCCCAATCTTTCCCTGAAAAAAGTACGTAGTAGGGGGGTAGGACTTTTCAGATTACCCGGAATTCTTGAGAGGTGGGGCTTTGTGCCGAAGAACGCTGATTGGTGGACTCACACTTGCAGCGTTCCGCACTTCCTGGCACGGGCAGCCGCTGCAAACTTTATTTCATTTCTACAAGCTTCCCTTTGTTTGTGTTTTGATCAAGGATGGGTACCGTAACCTGGTACTAAATTCGCCCCGGGGCTAGATTATCAAAGACCATAGTATTAATAAGCGCTGACTGTATCAGTTCTCCTCTGCTCCCTGTGCCAGCACTGAACTTCTCCACACACACACATACACCGACGCAACACAGTAACCGTTGAACAGCCGAGTGGCCGCGGTGGAAACAAAGTGAAGATAACTTGAAAATGACTCGAGTTGACGGCAGCCACACTCGTTACTGTAAGTGACACTAACCCTTAGCAAGTAAGAAGCCAATACTTTGAGGTGTGGTGGAAACGCAAACCACACAGATTACCAGGAATTCTTTTACCCAGGTAAATACATTTCTGGCAATAAAAGTTCCTGGAAATGTTGGTGGAAAAGGGGCTTATGTTGTCACTGTTAGCTTTGTACTGTTAGCAGTGCACAATGGTGCAGTGGTTAGCATTTTTGCCTTACAGTAAGAGGGTTCCTGGTTCGAACCTGAGGTGGGGAAGCCTTCTGTGTGAGGTTGGTGGTGACTCTAAATTGCCTGTAGGTGTGAGTGAATGGTTGTCCATCTCTATATGAACTGCCCAGGGTGTACCCAGCCTCTCGGCCAATGTCAGCTGGGATAGGCTTCAGCCCCCGCGACCCCCAACAGCCGTTCCAGAAAATGAATGAATGAATGAATGAGTTAGCAGTGACAGCACAGCCAGTAGCATGAACATAGTTAGCAATGCTAAAGGGGTTTTGCCGCTCAAAATGGACTGGGGCTAAAGGTCACAGGAACGCTGGTTACTACTACTGTACAACAATACTGTTACTGTTACTACTGTTGCTATTGCTCAAGTTGAAAGAGTGGCACCGCTAGCTAGCTCCCACTTGACTCAGGCAGGGCACAGCAGAGCGGCCAAGCTTAATGCTAGCTAACTTGTGGGGACTGGAGAATGTTCAGTGGCACTGTGTTTCTGCATGTTTCTGCAAAGCCAGCAGAAAATTAAATAAAAGGTAAGAAATTTACATCACTAAACATTAGAATTTCACCACCTCTAAATGGAAAGCAGCGCTACAGCTCACTGTGTCAATGGAGCGCCAGACTAAAAGGAGAGCACCTCTTTTATTTTACATCATTCCGCATTTCTTATTTTCTCCAAAATTAATAAGTTAGTAACTAACTGTTTGTTAGCAGTTACTGGGTGTCATGTTATTGAAAGCAAAATTAACTTACATTAAACTGACATTTGTTTTTCTTTTGATAAATACTGGAGGTGTAAGTAAATACACATACACATAAGACTCCTTCAAATTTGCCACTATATACCATACAAACTTTGCACAATCAAATAATTTGATGAAGGAACAGATGAAACGGCATTTGGTTTAAATTATTTAAAAAAGTGAGCGTGTAAGCTCTTATCAATCAAGTTTTGAGGCTGCAAAGAGTTTCCCAAGAATGTGTGGGACAGCATGATTCTTGTGATAAAAATGTTATGAACTGATTATAGTTGATTACATAACTGTGTTTATGAAAGATTTAATGAAATTCTATTTAAACATTTGTCATTTAACTTTCATTTTATCCAGCAATTATAATTAAAAGATGAGTGAACTTGGAGTTACTGCTGATTTTGTCCATCCTCTGACTAAACTGAATCCACAAACACAAACATGCAGATGCTTTTACACACAACCTTCAGCACTCTAATTAAAACAGATGCATTTCCATATAAGCATTTTGAATATCAAGATGTTGACCTTTTTTGGATTCTTCGTTCACTATGAAAGCATGCAAAAAACACACTGTTTTCTTGCCGTATTCATCATAAAACAAACTGAGTATTTGACAAACAAATGATCATTTGTAAGGTATTCCTTTTACAAGCTCTGAGATAATAGCCCAAACACACCAACACATACACACACACACAAAAAATGGACTCAGTTTCCTTTATTTATCTCACAACACATAACGCAAGCTGTTGGATTCATTCTTACACACAGAGACATACACACTCATGCCACACTGAGACAAACACACACAATGTGATAACACACAGACAGTTACAGCTTGCTTTGAGACTATATTGGCTACAGCTTTAATTTACACATTTACATATACACATAAACCCACACACACCGTACGCACAGGGGCTCAGCGCAACAGAACAACTGATGGAAACTTAATTTAATTTAATTTTAAAAAGATATTATTGTTGCAGGCTTCCCTTCAGCGTTATTGGCACTGCTGGAGCCAAACTGATATGAATGTGAACTACTAAACAAAATGTTTTTATAACAGAAAATGTCAAATTTTGTATTTTCTTCTTTATGTTTTTTTGCTGACACGTACTGTAAAGCACACAGAAGACAAGAGAATCTATCTGAGTGTGTGTGTACACAGAAGACAAGAGAATCTATCTGAGTGTGTGTGTGTATGTGTGTGTGTGTGTGTGTGTGTGTGAGGGTGTGTGTCCGAGCTGTCGAGAATACAGTCAGGTTGTCACTGAGAGGACAGAGGGGACTCTGGGGGAATGAGTTTGCAGAAACAAAGGAGACATGCACAGACTCTCACACACTTATCCCATAATGTTCTGTATGCACATACAGGCTAAGACACACAAACTGCTTTACATCAAGCTCTAATATAAAGTGTGTAAACACAAACACATTTGCATACACACCGCTCCTGTCCTGCACTATTCATTAAAACACGTGCACGTGACACACCAACGTATGCTCTCAAGGTGAGAGCTAAGAGGATGTAAGAGGACAGATCAATAGTGCTGAGAAGCTAAAGAGAGACACACTGACACTGACACAGTGGTCTTGATAGTTACACCGCCCCCCCACCCACATCATCCCTTCACTCTCCCGTCATCCCTGCCATGTTGTTACACAGGCTGGGTTTCTGACATCCCCTGAAGTGCGCTGGACCTTGGATTCTAGAGATGGCGAACCACCCTTGAACCTCATCATCCCTCATCCCCGAGGAGGAAAACATCTCTTCCTTCACTCCCTCGCGTTGATGACCTGAAACTTGATCTAAATCTTACACCAAGGAAAGATGAAGGGAAACCTGAACAGATCAAAGGAGGAACTGAACCTTCTCACACTTCAAGAAAACGTCCTTTCAAAAGAATTAAGGACACTGAAAATTGTTTATTTATAACTTAAAGTGACCTAAGCTTTGTATATTTCATATGGTGAATACAATATGTTCTAAGTATAGGGCCTCATTATCAAACAGTGTGTACACACAAATCTGTGTTTAAGTGGTGCACACAAACATTGTATGCACAAATCTGGGGGTTTATCAATATTTTCTTACCTGCATTTGTTCATACTCTAGCAGGAATTTAGGACTGCATCAGAATATGTGTACGCACAAATGATGGGGGCCTGGCTGTCTTAGGATGCTTTCACACCTGCCCTGTTTGGTTCACTTCAATCGAACTCAAGTTCGTTTGCCCACTAAGTACGGTTCCTGGCACGTGGCAGCAACTCAATGCATTGAGGCATGTAGACATGGTTAAGACGACCTGCTAAAGTTCAAACTGAGCATCATGGGGGAGAAAGGTGATTTAAGCGACTTTGAACGTGGCATGGTTGTTGGTGCCAGACAGGCTGGTCTGTTAGAAACTGCTGATCTACTGGGATTTTCACACACAACCATCTCTAGGGTTTACAGAGGATGGTCCAAAAAAGAGAAAATATCCAGTGAGCAGTTAGCCTGGAAATCCAGACCCAAATCTAGAAAGATTTAGGGTCTGGCCATGAGTAATGAAAATGGCCCAACTCGAGGGGCGGCACCAAGCATGCATTTGTAAATATCACTGCACGCAATTGGATAACACTACGACCAATCAGAACAATAGATGGGGTGACGTATACGCTTAGCTACCAGCAAAGCTAACTGGTAGTTTAGACTCTTGCCGTATCCGGTCGGCAAAACAGCGAACACGTCCTTCTTGCAAAGGAAAGATTCGAGCGCCTTCTTCTGTTCCTCTTTTAGAGAAAAAGCCAAGTCTAACTCGTTCATTGTAGCGGCCAAAGCCGTTTCAAACAACTGGTGTCCATCCGTAGCCATCTTGCAATGTTTACTGACTGATTCCGGACTTCATCGTCGCAGCGCTGTCGTCATCTGTTTAGCTCGCCTCTGGCCCGCCTATATCAGATACACCGATGCGATTGGTGCAGCTCGGTTTCATGGGCATAGGTAATGAGCATCATTACTGATTGCCAGGGTGACTCGCTGAGCAAATTCAAATTGTGCTCTTTCCAGGGTAGTAAGCAGCAGTTCTCTGGGTGAAAATGCCTTGTTGATGCCAGAGGTCAGAGGAGAATGGCCAGACTGGTTCAAGATGATAGAAAGGCAACAGTAACTCAAATAACCACTGGTTACAACCAAGGTCTGCAGAAGACCATCTCTGAACCAACAACACGTCCAACCTTGAAGCAGATGGGCTACAG
>NC_065513.1:33539871-33603420 GCF_006386435.1 Epinephelus moara | reverse complement strand
CACAGTCACCAGATCTCAATCCAATAGAGCACCTTTGGGATGTGGTGGAACGGGAGATTCACATTATGGATGTGCAGCCGACAAATCTGCAGCAACTGTGTGATGCTATCATGTCAATATGGACCAAAATCTCTGAGGAATGTTTCCAGCACCTTGTTGAATCCATGCCACCAAGAATTAAGGCAGTTCTGAAGGCAAAACCGGTACTAGCAAGGTGTACCTAAGCGGCGAGTGTATATATACAAAGGGTATATGAAAGATTCTGATTTATCTCCCAGCAGCTGTTATGATGGCATATCTAGCTTTGCTGGAAGATTTTGAGATACTGCAGCGTGTGCCTTCAGGAGAGAGCACATCTTAGAGACACATGTCAGTATGAAGATGGCAAATAATGGGCACGTGCCTGTCAATTTATCACGATTCTAATTCACTAACTTACGAACAGAGGTATGAACACAATTTGCCGGTGCGTAGGTGTCATGAATTCAATGGTAATTTTACATGCCCACTTAACTGGTGCACAAAGTAAGAGCAATTCTATGCATGTATCAGTGAATGAGGCCCATTGAAGGTTTATGGTTAAGCCTACTGAAAAACTATGGCAGTGCAGTTAATAAGGTATTCTTTTGGTTATTGACCTTGAACCTCTGGCTCCAATCATTTATTTTTGTCCTTTCCTCATCCTCAACCCGTCCCTTCAAGCCTAGACACTGGTCCAGGATTCATTTCACCACCCTGTGACCACAAAGCAGGCAACAGGGGTTACACATGCACACAATCTTCCACTCTCTCCGTCTCTTTCTCTCACACAGTAACAGATGATGGGGTGGTAAGTAATGGACTATTTCCTGGCATAGTGGTTGTCTGATTGCACATAGGCCATTTTCCAACATGCACAGACCCCCTATGGAGCGCCTATAAACACACACGCACACAGACCTACGCCATCTCTTATTCTTGTTCACTCTTTCTTGTTCATACCTACCCCCTGCCTCGACAGCCAAATAGTCTCCTCTCTCTGTGTCTAACACACACGAACAGACACGCACACACATGCTGCACACACATTAAATCCTTTTATCATTTACCTTTTTCTAACTACACACACACTGCTTCTTTCCTCATTTTAACAACAGGGACACACATTTTCTCTTTCCATCACATACACATGAGGGGACAAACACAGACCCCCCACCCGTATCTACACCAATATGCAACATGCAAATGCTTTTAAGAGGGGCTCAGCAAAGGGACATGAGTGTGTGTCTGCACCTGTCTGTGTGTGTATGCATACTTAGATGCTCTCCCAGGCGTCATGTTTTGTCTTTTTTAGTTTTTCAGAGTATTTTTGTGTTTTAGATTTCATGCTTTGTTTTTTGGGGGCACACAGCAGAAAGACTTAGGGAAGACAGCAGAGGGGAACATTTAGCCAAGCCTGAGCAGCTCCCTCACAGCGCTGGCATTCATTTGTAATCACCTGCATCTTGATCTTGAATGTGACTCACCCAAAACCTTAGATAAGAAGGTGACAACAAACCTACTTATCATGGGAGGGAGGCTTCAGAGTTTGGGCCTCCTGATGAGTAAAACAGAAAGCTGAACCTAATTTACCCTTCAACCATTCAACACTGAAGGCATGACACAAGCTACACAGAGTCGTCACTGTAGATGTAAATGGGTTGTGACCATTTGTCCACATTTGGTCTGTGCATCTGACAATCTGTCTACACTAAATTATTATGGTCATATCAGTTGTTGGCAGACAACAACAACAACAACAACAACAATCAATGATAATAATAATAATTAAATGAAAATGTTAATTACGTTTTAAAAAACACACATAGACTGGCTTTGACTTGGTTTACCCACCATTTTAATTAATTATATTTATTAAAATACATCATTCGATTTGGGGTAATTACTGCTTCTCTGAAAACATAGTTAGGTTTTAATCATACTCATCATTGTGGTGCTTTTTAATTGACAAATTAAAATCTGAACTAACCCTTTAAAATAACACTGTAACAAAATAATAAACAAACTGATCAAGACAGCAGTAGACCAGCAGCTCCTGTGTTCAGTGAGGTAAAATGACTGTTTTTGTTAATGGAGTCTGGCTTTGACAACACATTCACACTCCAACCTCACAACCTCAACGTGCAAGGTAACCTGGGTGCTTTGCTTGACAACGTTCTGGGATGCCATGCCAACTTTGGCCTGTTACATGCATTGTTTTCTTTCAAAATACACTTTTTTTTTTACAGCTTAAATTTACGTCAGTACAACACCGTGAATTTACATTTTTTCCTTCGACAACAAAAGCATGTGGTTTAGGAAAGAGTTTAGGAAAAAATAACAGGGTTTGGCTTTGTAATCTTACGGGACTCGAACACCGCTCTCCTGGGTGAAAGTCAGTGTTTGTTTGACCAATCCACCACTCTTCCCACCCGCCCCACTTGGACTTCCGCTGCCTTGACCTTCATTCTTGTCTCGTTGCGTCTTCCCCAAAGCTGCCAGGTGATGTTAAACTATAATGGCAACTGGCTGCGTATCATGCTGACATTAAAGGATGGCTGTTTTGTCAGTGTCTGACGCCAGAAGTCACTGCCTAAGTGCCGGATTTCGACAACTTTGGTGTGAGACCGCGTTGGCGTTGGAGAGAGCATAAATAGGCTTAATTTTGATTTTACTTACCCCCTCGGAAAGGGCTGTCTGTTTGGGAAGTACTGAGCTTCTGACTGGAAAAATGAGACTTGGATTACACCAACCCAGTCACCAGGATAAAATGTTGGTATTGAACGTTTCTCCAGACCATGGAGATGTTACATTTGCTATAAACTGTGAAGTGGATACATTGAAACTTAATGTTTCAGCGCTGTGGTTAACCTATGGTTAGGTTTAGGCACAAAACAACTTGGTTATAGTTAGACGAAGGCCATGTTTCCCCGCTTGGGGTCATTTGCATTTGGAAAGCAGCAATGTCTCAGTAAAACAACAATTTTTCGGGCCACAATCCCGGGATGAAAAGCAGCAAAGCCTCTGTAAAAAACACAACAACTGCTTTTCATGCCTAAAAAGCAGCTGGAAAACAGCGATGGGTTGCAATAAAACACCCACGTTTGGTGCCCAAAAATGGAGCACAGCAAGGATTCACTAAATCACAATCTATTCTTTGTTTTGTTTCGTATTTGTTGTACTTGTTGTTGATCTCAAACAGTGGTCTACATCCCCTCCACCTCCTGATGACAAAATCAGCTCATATATGACGTCCTATGTAGCAGACATGCTCACAGAGTACACACCAGGGAGATCCCTTAGACCACCAAATAAAAGTCAGCTCATTGTATCTAAAATCAACTCTCAATCAGCTCATGGTGCTTTCAGTCATTATGCTCTGACTCTCTGGAATTCTCCTCCACATGAACTACGGTCTGCTACAACAGTGTTCTCTTTTAAAAGCGTATCTTTTATTGCACGCTTTTAGTTTGATTTTGAAGTGTATGGTTATTTGTTTCAGGAATAAGTATTGTTATTGTTATTGCCCCTTTTTTAAGAATAATGATAATAATAACAATACCTTCTTATTTCTTTTAGTTTTTATCATGTCCTGCTTGTTTTTTGATTCAATTCAATTCTATAAAACACAATATCACCAATCACAATTAGCCTCACAGGGCTTTACAGCATATGACATCTCTCTGTCCTTAGGACCCTCACAACGAATAAGGAAAAACTCCCCCAAAAAAGTGGAGTCTTTGTTCTTTGTTCACTGGAGGCATGCAAGAAAAACAAAACTTAATTTAATTCAAAGTTTAAGTTAATTTGCCACTACTGTAAATATCTAACTGAAGCCCACGTCTCAATATAAAACACATTGTATCTGTTTCTGTGATTCTAAGATGGCAATAATGAATAATTTACAATTTGAACCCCTACTTTGCTCTTTGTCTCATTTTAAACTTTCAAACACTTGAAAGCCTCTGAGAGACGGCAAAAAAAACACAGAGAGTTGGCGAATCGGAGAGAGGAGACGGGCAGAGAGGAGAATGAAAGAGAGATATCAGGAGACAAACGAGAAGACGATAAGAGCGAGGGGAAGAGATAAGATGGAGAGAGGAAGGGTAAAGACAGAGTACGTGAGATAGAGAAATACTGACAGAAACATACAGGAGAGAGCTGAGAGACGTATGAGTGAACGAAAGGACGATAGGCAGAGAGAGTATTTACATCTCAGCAAGGTTCTGAGCATTAGACTCCATTAGGGCTGCTCTGGTTTGTCTAATTGCTGCAAAATAAAAAGATATGAATTATCATCTTGATGAGATACAGATGATGCGCCGTTAACAAGTGAATTCCCGGCGTTCATTTCCACATATCTCTCAAGATCTCATTAAGTCTGACAAATCTCCTCCCACTCAGTTACCTCACATAACCCTCTTTCCTAAAAGCAAGCGACTTTACCTCTGATCGTCTGACAGATTGTCGCTCCGGATCTTTAAAAGGATTTTCATATGGCATTTTACAACAAAGTTTCCCAAAACATCGGCCCACATTGAACTTACTGTAATACGATAAGGCACTGGTAAGTTATACATAAAGTTTACTTGCACAATAGAGACTAAAACAGTGGGAAAAATAAGACAACATAACCTGAAATGACTCTGCAGGCAAACAGAAATTAAAACGGGAAAGAGAGACGTGATAGAGAATGAACCATTGAGAATTACTGAACCGCAAAACACTTTGCTTTTCCCTCCACGCACCGTAATGTACCCTACTAAAACGTATAATGTACTGTACTTAAACTTTTCACTCCATCTACTATGATTATCTTTTCTTTTTGAGTTAATAATTCCAGTGCTCTTCCATCATTACATGTAATCATCAGCCTGCCATGCTGGAGCTACAACTGTAACTGCTCAGAAAGCAGTACAACTTTTTAAAAGACAAGAAATACATAAACATACCAGGGTTGGATTGCTGTTAAAAAAACAAAGAAAATAAGACCTGGTCTCTCTAAAGAGGTAATTTCGGAGCCCAGCGAACACAACTCTTTCTGTTATGATTACAAAAACAAACTTCTCACAGAAAGTTTTGGTGTTAATGTTTTCTATTTCTGGGCGTAAATACAAAGCTGCCTCAAAAGACACACACCAAAACCTGAGCAGACAGAAATCACCTGGCTGTACACCATGTCTGCTCTGATTTACACTTTATTGGTTCCTATTGCGCTCAAATCCCCTTTCGCCAATCTCCCCCACGAACACACACTCACACAGTATCGATCCGCCGGGGCGATGTGAAAAATCTGGTGCAAAAGCAGAGTGACAGCACCCAACAACAACAACAACACCACACACATTCTGAAATCAAAAACCCGTACGAGCGCAATCACACATGTAACACTTGACGCCGTCACCCCAACCTCCATCCCGACTTGATAACCTGTCTTGCTCCGTCTTGCCTTCTCACACAGACAGTCACACACTCTAACCTTTCCTCAGTGTCTGTAATCAGATATTGATTTAATGCGGCACTTGGTATCACATCCATCTCTGCTTTTCTCCATCTGCTCTAATATTTCGCTGCTTTTATGATATTTGTCCGGGGAGGCGAAGACACGCTTTTTGAGATATGGGCTATTTGGCCCTGCGGTGACCAAAATGAGATTTCTTTCTTTAATTTATTTGAGCAATGACCATTTCTCTTGGAGGGGGGAAAAAAAATAATGCCAGGGCCATTTGTAGCAAGGTGAGCAAGGATCCAGACCATTGCACCTCCAGACTATTATCGAGTGTATCGTGTTTTGATTTGATACCTTTTTTTTTCATTCAATCCATGTGGAAAGGTCAGAGGTCATGCTCAGCTGAGAAACAGATCCTCAGAGCAGTGTCTGGATGTTGCCACTTTGCTCGATGTGTGTGTGTGTGTGCTGGGGAAACATGACTATTACCGTCATTATGTTAACATTTAATTACTGTCGCTTTAAACTGAAACTGTTACGGGGGGATTCCTGCTAGCACATCCGGCGAAGTTGCACGCCATGTACCTGCTTCTCACTGTGGAAAGAAAATGGAAATGTAGACATTTTAGCATAGTGTTGTGTTTCATAAAGAGCCATAATCCACTCCACACTGTGATTTACAATGAGGTAGAAGAGCCAAGAGGGTTTTAAGTAATCTGCGTCTTGTGGCTTTTTGCTTGAATAGGGCTCAACTCCCACAGTGAACATTAACCGTGGCATATGCAAAATAGCCTGCATAAAGTCTGTTATTTTAATTTTGTTTGTAATGATACCAAATGAAACATGGTCATGACTACAGTACAAACTTCCCTCCGGTGGCCTTCCTGCTGTTTAATGACCAGTTATGTTTACTTATATTCCCTGCACTCTGGAAAAGGAAACTATACCAATCTGCGTGGGGAAATAAAGAATCCAATTTATTTTAAACGTAGGAGGGGGGGAATGTAAAGAGATCAATTAGTTTAGCTGATGTTACAGTGTTGAAAAAGTACACAAAGAAGAGAGGAAATAAATGGGGAAAGGCCGAGAGAGGGAAGTAAGATGAAAGAAAGTAGAATGGGAAAGGGAAGAAACTTCTAAAACCATTCAACACAAACAACACAATAAAGACAAAAACAAAAGAGCGGATGAAGAAAGACATATTTTGGCATTGCTGCGATTACCAAATAGACGCATACTGTGTGGAATTTGGAGAAATGAAAAGAGTAGTAAAGACTTTTGATGTTCTTTAATGAAACATATCACAACAGAACAGATGAGTGAAAAGCTAAAGTAGGATGTACTTTGCTTGTTGTAGTGCACCACTGACTGGCTCGCAGCACTGTGCTGGAATACTAGAACAAACAACACATAACAGAAAAGTGTAAGCCAAGTGCTACAGGCCTGAGACATGATGTGTGAGCTTAATGAGATATTATATATACAACTAGAAAAGGGCATTCAGTCAAATACAAATCTCTGCCAGACGGCCAAGCTGCCATCCATGCTGACTGCCGCCACATTCCAGCAGACGCAACACAGCACGTTTAAGACGCGTCCAAGAAGCTACAGTAATAAAAATACTCTTATATTATACTATTTTTGACAGTCACAGCGTGATGCAATGAACTGATTGAGATTCCCTGCTAACAGGCACTGTATGTCAGATACAATGAATGGATGTATTCTTAATAACTAAAATATAGCAACCAATCCTCGATTTATATTGTTACTAGACTTTGAACATTTTACAGCACAACAAGGTAGGTAATAACAACAATGAAAACAATTACTATAAACAAAAAAAGAAACTAAGCCTGAGCCTTCTCGCTTACTTATGGTAGGAGCATATATATTAAAGGGAAATTTCAGGCACGGTATGAGATCGCTGCTTGTTCTCGCGATATTTCGGCTGTGCTTTGGAAAGCAGAGCTAAATGGTAAACAAACATGGCACCACACTGGTAAGGTAAGACAACAAGTTTACATGTCGTTTACATGTCGACATTTTTCCCTTTAAGAGGAGTGAGGGGTGAGTAGTGTATGAAGCTTCAAAACAGTCAATAAAACTGGTTTCCAACAATTATGAATCATGACAACCACGACAGGTCCTTAGACATACAGTCCTAAATGTGCACACGAAGTATTAGGCTGATTGGTCCAGTAGTTTGCAAGATTAATTGTTGACAGAAGGTAAACACACTCACATAACTAAATGCATGAGCCTTCCTGGCTTATGATTGGAAAGGTTTAAAAAAAATCACAAGATGAAATTACAGAATTTATAATGTTGTGTAGAACAAGTTTTAAAACAATTTAAGTAAAATTAATTAAATAATAAAAATGTAATAATTTTAGAATTAATTAGAACGCAGTATGTTACAATCTGTTGTGGAAATTCTTTTACAACAGTATTTATTTTCACAAATCATTGAGTATATTGCAAGGAAAAGATCACTCCTTGCATTTTTATTTTATTTTTTTTACCCTTTGCTCCGTGTACATGCCTTTGAAAAGCCCACTATGGGATCTGTAACAAACATGAACATCTGATGCACACATACAGTTTGGGTTTAATGTTAAATGCCAATAAAAAGTAAATTACAATAATATTTTTTCTGATATAAAGCAATTAATTTGAAGGAAATACCTTTAAGTCCATTTAGTTATAATTTCTGCTCTTGTTTTACATGCAGAGATTCAAGAAAACTACAAAAAATTGTAAATGAGCACATTAAACATGATTGTTTCAACATGTTGCTGATTCACTGTCCCAAGCAACTAACTTATCTTAAAAACGACGATATACAAAGCTGCATTTTTAGCTCGGGAATGCAACTTTGGCTGAAGGCACATCCTTTTGTCCCATTTCATTCTTTTTTCCTTTAATCATTATATATCACATTTTCTTTTGCAAAACAACACCGGGTTCTCTGGGAAGACCTTTCCCCCCCTCAGCCTGTGTTATTTTATTTTTTGATAGCTTTCTGATGTTGGTTAATGAAACACCTTGCTGGAAAACGGAGAAAAAACTGACCTAAAAGCCACCAAATAAAACCTTTGACACTTCCCAACCCACACACGTATCTACAAGCTCAACACAAATAAAAAAGGAAAGGGAGAAAATATAGAATATTCCCTCGGCTTTTATCGAAACGGAATATAAGAAATAAAACCCTCCAATCACACACAGTCAGCCTCCATTAAACACCAGAGTCCTCGGCCTGCAGGAGACACAGCAGGAAGACTTTCTCCTCCTTTCTATGAATGAAATGTTGATCCTGGTTATAGATGTTGCCAAGAGGCACTGACAGTTTTGAGGATGTAAAATCACACATGCACACAAACTGTGTTCTTCTCTGAAGTGTGTGTGTCTGGAGAAATGATATAAATGAATGTGTAAATTTGTGCATCATGTTGTGGTTTTAACATCTCTTTGTTGTGGAAGGTTAAATCAATTAGCTGTAAGTGATTAACAGACACACTCACACACACACTTGTGCGTGTGTGTCTCTGGGGTAACTCCTTTGTGTATTCATTGCTTTAAATGTGTCTTGTGTAAACTCCTTGTCTCTACTATGAACTCATTTCATTCTTTTTATTATGTTTTTTATTGTTTTGGCTTCAGAATGGAAAATGACTCAATTGCTGGCTTTAGACTGTAGGATGGATTTCTGCAACCCCCCCAACCACCACACACACACACACACACACACACTCACTCACATCCACACTTACACACTCTGACAGAGACTCCCAAAGAGAAAGAATGAATTATTAATCATTCCGTCTAATTATGGTGTGTGGCCCTGAGAGAGATATGATCCCGGGGATATCACATCTAACAGTCATTTATCACAACAAATAGAGTGAAAAACACTGGTTAGAGGAGAAAAGTGAGGAGAGGGGACCAAGAGAGATGAAGAGAGGGCAAGAGAAGAGCTGAGATAAAAGGCCAACCCTCTGCTATCAGACTCTACTATTAAAATATGCTAAGGAGACGCAGGGACAGGGAGTCGAGAAGAAGGGTAAAAGGAGAGACTAAAGTAGAGAATTAAGAGACACTCAGGGGGAAACTGGAGCCTCGTACGAGCTTCTAAATGTCCCCTGAAGCTGGGTTTACAGGGCAACACATGGTACCTCAAAAAACAAGGATTAAAAATGGGAAAAAAATAAAAATAAAAACTAAATGTGACTTATCTCGTGGAACCTCAACACACATAAGAGCTGTGTGTGCTCCTTCCCCAGCATGTGATTATTAACTCCTCACTGAGGGTCAAGGTTTGGTGTCATCACGAATTGGTTCATGAAGCACCCGAGCAAAATGTGGACACTTTTAACTTTCGGCTAATTACACTTCTTTTGAGGACTGTGTGGGCATGCACACACATATCACCTGACATCTCCCTGAACTTCAATTTGATTTTGTGGTACATGTTAGAGTGGTACCTACCATACACTAAAGGGTTTTAGTCACACACCATAAATATTTTGCAAAGACTAGAGATCTTGCAGAGTCACTATTTGCAAGGCAACAATTAGATTTCTTTCGAGATAATCTCATTTTGCTCCTGGTGGAAAATATCACGTCAAATTCGCTTTAAGAAAAAAGAAACATTAACAATTCCTGACATGTCAAAAAATCGCATAACTCTAAACTTATGAAACACAAGAGAAAAGGCAGCATATGTCAACAGTATTCTTGTCAATGTGGCATCAATATAATTCATAAAGTTTAACTGTACTAGTGTACAAACATTACATTTTAGATTTTTTAGCCTCAACTTGCTACCAGCTTCCAATTCGTATTTTAGTGGGAGGAGACTGTGGGAATGAGAGGCAAACCATTTCAAAAATGAAGATTTCTCACTATAATAAGTGCTGGTTGATGAATCCGATACACACTAAATTAATCACTGACTCTTGTTTATCACACCTCTCCAGCAGTTTCTCCTTCTTTTCCACAGTACAAGACAACCAAGACTTGTTCTTGTGCCTCCCCAGAGTCCACTTCATGTTTCCTGTCTACCGGGTTTGCTGCTTCCTGTTTGGTGCTGAAGAGAGCGCAGCTATAAGTCAATGACAATGTTTATGTTGTTGAACTTAAGTATTTGCATGACCAAAATAAATAAATAAAAATCTTACAGTAATGTTAAACATGTTTGATTTTGTCGGAACATCAAGACAAGAAAAGACAGCCTGGATTTAATTTTACGATCACATTACTCCAAATGATCAAGATCACGGGAGGGCGCCGCCAACCGAGGTTAAGCTCAGCATTGTCACCTCATAGCAAAAGGGTTTCTGGTTCAAACCCCAGGGTGGGGATACACTCCTATGCAGAGTTTGCATGTTCTCCTCATGTCAGCGTGGCTTTCCTCAGGGTACTCCAGCTTCCTCCCACAGTCCAAAGACATGCAGGTTAACTGGTGACTCTAAATTGTCCGTAGGTGTGAATGTGAATGGTTGTCTGTCTCTATGTGTCAGCCCTGTGATAGTCTGGTGTGGTTATGGAAAATGAATGAATGAACTGGGAATTTGTCTGCAACAGTAAAATTGCTTTAGAAGTCATTTGAGTTAAGGCCAGCGTTAGAAATAGCCTGGCAAAATTTTCTCACGTGCTATAGCAAAAACAAGGCAGTATTACACAAGTTGTGTGTTACATAGCTTCTAATGTAACTGTGGTCCTGGTCACAAGACCTAATATACTGACGATATATGGATGGAGGAGATCACTGATCTGATACTGAGAGTATCTTGAAATGAATCCTGAACCTGATGGGAAGCCAGTGTAAAGAAACTAAAATGGGAGTGATGTGGGTCGACCTGCTGGACCTGGTTAACAGCCTCGCAGCAGTGTTCTGGATTATTGAAGACGGTTCAGAGAAGTCAGAGAGTTACAGTTGTCCAGTCGGGAGGACACAAAAGCATGGATAATCATCTCTAGCTCAGGTCAAGACACCGCAGACCTGAGCTTTGAAATAATAACCAGTCTAACAGCAGCTTGTGTCGGTGGAGCTCGGATAACTCTTGTAATTTTAAGCAGAACCTCAACTGAGAAGAGGTCTAATTAGCCAGAGTAATTGAAAAAACGCATGTCAGTGTGTGGAGGCCTCTAAGGTTTGACTGGCTCAACATGTTAGATGCAGGTAAGGGTTAACCTTTTATCACAGCCCTTTTTCACAGAAGACATTTTCTCACTTTCTAGGTAAAGAACAGGTGTTAATAATAAAACCAATGGTGGCTGCTGTAGGGTCCTGACATTGTGCAAGCTGGCTCATCCATCTATCTGAGATCACATACTATTTGTTTCTATTAGTACTGCAACCACTGTAGTTATTTTTCAGTGGTGTGATGTACATACTGTTGTGCCAGTTTTCAGATGCTCATTAGAAATGGCTGAGGTCATGTGTGTTTAGTCTCTCTTTAAGTGGTTTCCAGACGGCAGTGACAGAGGAGCCCCATAAGGATTGTTGCAGTCCTGTTCTTTATGACATAGTGATAAACCTCACAGAGGCCTTTAGTGGAAATCTATCTCACCAGCTGACAAAGTCTGATGCCTTCCCCTTCAAACCTACACACATCCCCTCCTCCCTCCAATGAACCACCACATTTGGGATTGTGCCTCGCGTATATTTAGCCACTAATAATATACACAGGGGCATCTGTGCCGTGCCATGATGTGCTGGGCTGGGCTGGGCTGGGCGGAGCTGAGAGAGTGACTGAATCAGGCCAAGGATCAAATCCAGCCTGTCAGCCGTGCAGACCAAGGGCCCACTCAGGCCTTTCAAACAAAAAAAAAAAAACACCAACTCCCAGAAGGCCGAGCTCTTTGCCTCTTCGCCTCCTCTCCCTGACAGCTTGGAGGGAGGTGGGGTGGTGATGTGTGTGCGTGCACGTGTGTGTGGGAAGGAAGGGTTTGGGGTGGGGTGGGGGGGGGCATGGAAAAAAGAAGAGTGATAGAGGGAGAGAAAGGTTGAATAGGAGTTGGGAGAGCGGTAGGAGCCATGAAGATGGATGGAAAGAAGGAGGGAAAAAGATGGAGCGCTGTTGTACCTCTGCTTCACATCAAGGGCACCGGGTTCATTTTCAGTTTGTCACTACCCCACAAACGCAGCTATGGACTTTCAGGAGCTATAGGTGTGTATGTGTGTGCAGTTGTGGGGTTATACCACACATGCATGTGTGTGCACATGTGCAAGCATGTTTCAGTTCATGTGCATGTTTGTGTGTGTCTTTGAGAGCTCCCATCATGCCAGAAGCCCTCTATGTCAGATGGTAAGTGGTCTGGCCGCAGTGTGAAACGAGCCTGCGGGTTAAATTCCCCTGCTCACACCAGTGACCCTGTCAATCACACTCACAGGGTCAGGGAGAAAGAGAATGAGGGGAGGGAGGAACAAGTGGAAACAGAGAGGAATAAAACAGAAAAAGGAGAAGAGGGTGAAAGGGGAAAGAAGGAAGGTGGTAACAAAAATACACAAAGAATGCAAGACGAAAAAGTGTGATGTAAAAAGTCTGAATGCTCCATCGCTTGTGCATGTCCGTGTGTTTGCATTAATGCATCTCAAATGACAGCTCCTGCCAACATCGTTCGTCCTGTATGGGGCAGAGTTCGGCTTTCAGAAAGGTCTCCGTACACACACAGATGCACAGGCACGCACACTCCCACACAGTGTCTGTGGAGTCAACTGACAAGTAAATGCTAGGACACTTTGTGTGTGTTGACACCTCTGGCATTAGAACACTTACTGTCGATTAGAGTGGCGGGCAGACAGGTCACTTTATGGAGGAGACAGTGAGAGACACAGAGAGAGGAGGGACTGACAGAGAGGAGGTTTGGACTTTTGATTTCCTTTGTTGAGACATCTCACAGAAGAAGTCGAAGTCAGACTTGCAATTTTAGCAGCTCGCACACACATAACAGATGGCGAAAGCAGCAGCTGTGAATACCAAAACTCCTTAATGCTTCCAGGCAGACTGGCACAAATGGCATTTAAATACAAACAGCCAGATCAGCTTCTCCCACTGTATGTCCCTCAGTCCCAAAACATTCATGAGTTTGACATATTCATCCTCCAGCCTTCAGATACCTAGGCTCAAGCATTGCCATAAGGTCTGCCACAAGGTAGGCACAGCTCTCCCTTTGGCCCTGCAAGGACCTCATATGCTCCTTTGAATGCTGTTTAGATAGACGGCCTGAGAGCAGAGAAAACCAGCTTCCAGTGCCCTGTCCTGATTAAACTCAGAAGGCTCGGACTCCCTTCTTGTAACACACTCTGAGCCAGTTCATGACACTGTATAAATGATATATTTTAACTCCTGTAATCCACTATAACCCATCAGTACTGTTGCAGGGCCCTTCCACAAAGCCCAAACTGGCCCAAACAAGACTGAATATCCAACAGTTGTTAACTGGTTGCACAAGCAGCTCACATGTGTGTATCTGTCTAAGTGTGTAAATATTATGCAGGGTGTTGCTCTGAAGAGCATGTGTGCTCAGCCATGTTTCCCTGGGCAATGGCTAAAGGTTAAACCCAGGGCAGTAGATGAATACAGATGAACTTCCCAAACAATATCATCAGTCAAAAAAAATGACATCGACACTACCATGCACTTGACCCGCCAATGCTGTTGGAAAGTTTCTTCAATCAGCATATCTTCAAACAGCATTGATTTCTCATCCTAACTACTCAGTACTTCAATTCATCCAAACAAAATGTTTTCAAATAGAAAAACGCCGAAGATTGCAAATAGTTTTTCCATGTCACTATGTCATTACAGCAGTGATTCGTATCACATAATGGGTTCCTGTGAGTTGATGCATGTAAATGTATCGAACCTTACACATGCATGTTTGACAGATCCTGTGATCATCCTGCTTAACTTCTTTTCAATGCATCACCAGGCATCATGTATACGTTTACATTGATTAAGATACATTACTTTTTCAATGCACTGACTCAGCATCCTACTTGTAACTCAATAAGATGTTACAGAAATGTCACTGACGAACGAACTGTTGTTCTTTAGGAGGTTTTTATATTTATGTGTTTTCTGCAGTGATCTGTCAGATGTCCTTTCTCTTTCCCTCAGAGTGGGTGCATGTGGTTGAGCGTGATTGGATATTGCAAGGCAGGTGGTGCTGACTATTCGAAGAGATTGCTGTCACCAGATTGGTCCAGTGTATGACAGAAGATTTTCAAACCACCAGCTGATAGAAGTTCTTCCCTCTTTTTGTTTCTGCCACTTCCAACAAAGCCAGTACTTAGACTGTGAATGTTGATTTGTTTGTGAGTAGCTGCAGGCAAAAACTTTTAACGTTGTTTACTATAGTGTGTTCTTGATGATCTTGTTATTTAGGAAAGTATTTTGATCAGTTTTTAAATAGATGAATTGGGTTTTGTTTTGCAGTTTACTTCTTTAGAGTTATTAGTTGGTTTTCGTGTATACTTTTTTTTGAGCGCTGTAAATAGAGCACTTTTAAGCACTTTTGGTACAAGTGAGAAGCCCTTTTTGTTTGGCATTGCCATGTTCTTTTCTCTTGTTTCCTATGGTAGGAGTTTAGGTTAGAGCAAAGCAAACACTTTGCACATCTATTAAAAAAGACAGGTGCATGAGAGAGAAGACCAAAAAGTTGCAAAAGGACTCCCGCACACTGTCTAACTTGCAATAAATGATTTATTTGAGATGTTTCGGTGGTAGACCTGCCTGATGAAGGTCTAGTACCGATAGTGCTGCTATGTTCTGGTGTCATTTATAGGACCTTAAGAAAGAACATAGAACATAGGTGATAGGGGTCACATGTGCATGAGTGTGGGTGTTATGTCTGACACGGCATGAAGCCCAAAGATTTATAAACATAGTTAGTGTACCTATGTGCACACCTGGCTATACATTTCACTGTGCTCCAAGTGTTTGACGTACTGCAGATGGCTGTTGTTGTCAAGCTTTTTGTGTGCTTTTCTCATTATTGTGAAATGTGCATTTTTTTCCCAGCCATGTTTCTGTCTTCTTAACCCCTCATTGACTTTTAATACAGATAACTTTGTGTTAAATGCAGTACAGAAATTGCCATTGGTGTCTCTTGTTGTCACTGGCTTTAAAAGGAGAGGGAGAGACACTGCTGTAGTCTTGGAATTTCAAGCCACCACATGGTGGTGCGTGCTCCAATAAGAGCGCCTCCAGACAGAGAAAAACAAAAAGAGAAATAACAAATCACAGACACACAGAGGCAGACAGAAAATGAAAAGTCAATGTGCGAGTGAAAAAGAGGGATGGAGAGGAATACAGAGAAAGCGAAAGAGAGAGGAAAATGAATGGCCTATCTCCATAAAAGTAGCCGTACTTCTCAAGGTGGGAGCCAGGCAGCTAAAAGTCAACAGCCGGAGAATGGATAGGACTGATTGAATTTATAGGAGCTGCTTTCTTAGATCAATGCCACACACACACACACACACACACACACTGAGAGAAAGTGCATGTTGGAAGCAGATTTGTTGTCCATCAATACCTCACTTCCTCCTGACTTCTGAAGAATTAGTAGGAGTGAAAAGCAGCAGCACAGTCTTTTCTTTTTAAACTTTGTTTATTCAGGGATTGTTGACTGAGCAAGCATCAACTTTTACGCCAACCTTCTCATGCACGTGTATGTAGCACGTGTTCTCAGAACAACCGCAGTCTGGAGCAGCTAGTCGTCTGGCTTGGTGGCAGTTTTTAAAGGGGGGTGACAGCATTTTACCTGCACCTGCACATTTACCTGATCTGTTGATGAAGGCAGTGTTAATTTGACGAGTCGACGAGCTAAAAATAGATCTCTGATAACAAAAACTATGACAAAATGAATTTCGGTTGATGGGACAAGACAGGATGAAAATGTTAGTGATGGTTCAAAATTAGACAAGAGGAGAACTAAATGATAATTTATTTCATGAAAATTATTAGAAAAGTGTTTTGAACATGGAAGCTGACATGGCTGTGCTTGCATTGTCTAATGCTGTATGAAAAATATGAGATCAGTGCTAACTCCAGTAAAGAGTCAGCACCAGGACGTTTTTCTAGCCTGCAAAACACTCACACCTGAGCAGCATCAGCCATTCATGTGAGTTGTAAGCTGTAATTCGACAGTGAACAAGCAGCTGTGTGTGTCTGACTGTGGATGGTGGAGTTACTAGACCCGATTCCACTGCAGGAGCTTCGGGGTAATTTTACAGGGCTGGGGCCGTTGGTGCGTGTCTCCACCGCAGGAACCACCCCCAAAGGACAGAGTTACGGAACTTTTACAGTGGCTAAACAAGTCGGTACAAGTAGGTACGCAGAACGGCCCCGAAAAACTCCTGGCTGGGTCTTGGGGTTTACTTGGTGTTGATTGGATATACTCAAGGCGGGATGTGACGTCTTCAAGACGTCTTCTCCTCTCGTTCATAGCTTCCACCGCCATGTAAACGAAGAGACACGCCAGAAACCCAGCAACCACCTCAGCTCTTTCCATGTTGATAATCGTCTTATGTCTGCTTTCTTCTTCTTACTTCTGCTTCTTCTACTTTGTTGTTGTTGTTCTTTGTTTGTTTCTTTGCCGCGTCGTCCCGGTCAAAATGGTTGCGCAACGATTACGTCACATCCAGAGCCCGGTAACTTTACAGGAACCTTCCTTCTACTCCGCTCTCTCAGTGGAGACACGGCGGTTGAGAGGGCCGAGCGAGAGGACGTTCCTGTAAAGTTCCTGCCCCCCCAAATAGTACCAGGAACTTCTTCAGTGGAAACAGGCCTAACGAATGGATTTGTGGTGTTTGTTAGTTTCGGCAGTGTTGTTAGCAGCTAGCTGCAGTTGTTAGCTGCTAAACCACTGCAGAGTAAGCAGCCAGTAGCCGAGGGACTTCACGTCTTATGATCCCTGCATGACTCCACTCACCAGACTGTCTGGAGAAGGTTTATGGTTTGATGCTGTTTGATAGACAGGTAGGAGTTGCAGATTTAGAAAGAATTTAGGCTGAAATAAAGTTATTTTCTGCTTCTTAAAAGTTAATTTGGTATGTCAGAGTTTACAGTAAACCTGGGTACAAATTCGTTACCAGTAGTATCACAGTTTTTGAGACCATAAATAGAGATTTTGAGCTTTTTAAATGATGATCAATAAGTGTGTGCTCATAAATCATCCTTTAAACCTGTGAAAAACTCTGTTGGAGAAATGCAAGTTTGTAGTGTGTAGAAATTCTTTATAGTTTAAAAAAAAAAATGTCTAAATGAAATCTCAAAACTACAACTTGTCTCCTTGATTCCAATTTCCGATACCTGTATGAACCCAACTGGATCAGTTTAAAGAAAAAAAACAACATTTTGACGAAAAGTACTGACTAAAAGTTCACTTAAATGTAATGACTTTTTATCAACTACAACATTTTGAGTTGTCGACTTAAACTAAACTTTGAAGGATAAAAATTAACCAAAATGTGACAAAAACTAATAAGCATTTTGTCTAAAGGCTACGACTAAAGGCCCTTGAGTCAATTTTTTTCATCCAGAATTGTCGCATGTCTAAAAATAAATACAACCTCACACTGTGTCAATCACGATTGCACACTGAGTCTGAAATTTTTGTCCATCATTAACATTTTCCGAACAGGTTTGATTTTCTGCATTTTTCGCATCCGTCAGAGCCTTCAGACACGTTTGACCAAGAATCAGTGAAGAAAATGTGGCGGTGTGACACAGCTGCAACAAGACAGAGGAACAAGGGGTACCAAATAATTGTATAACTCAGATAGCTACTTTCAACAGGTCAGATAGATGATGAAAAGGAGGAGGAGGAGGATGTAGACTGCCCACAGAATGAGGACAGCTCCGCCCCTTCATGCAGCTGCAGGAGGGAGTGATGACAGCCAGAGAGGTAACTCAAGTGGAGAGAGGCAAAGGAGGAAATGTGTCTTTTAATTTTGTCACGTATTGCAAATTTTCACAACGAATAGAACAATGAAACGCATCAGAAATCAGTGTGCAAGGTTTCTGTGTGCAACAAATTTTTTCGAATGATATATTTGAAAAAAAAAAAAAGCATAAAAAAAACCCAGAACACCTGGAATTAAAAGAGATTTGCATTCAAGTAAAATTCAAAATGGTTCAGATTATTGAGGTCAAAACAACATTTAAATGCACTTTGTTGTGTACAACAAAGGTATCGCCGTTCATATACAGCTGATTCTGACTGTCTTCAGTTCAGTTGTCCGAGCTGTATCACACCTGAGCTGACGATGGTGTAAATGACCTTGATGTGTAAAATCTGTGCAGTGCCCCTTTAAGACACCTCACACCTAAGACATTCCACACTGAGCCTTCTTGGGTTTCCCTATGGTTGCAGTCTGAAAACCACCACACACCCACTCCCAACCCCTTTATTTTGAGCGTGTGTAGAGTACTTAAAAGTGGCATTTTAACTGACTCGCCAGTATGAAGCTTAGCGACCGGAAAAGCATTATTCGTTAGGAAAAAAAAAAAAAAGAATCAAGAAACAAATGTGACACACACGCACACACTTCTGCTGAGCCTAAGTGGTGAGTCCAGCACCATTAGTTACTGATGAAAAATGAGGGCAGGCAGGAAGACAGCGAGAGAGAAGCGTGAGTGAGGAGAGCGTGCAGTGCGGGGGCAGCGGGAGCGAGGGGGAAGAAGAGAAAATTAGGAGAAGGAACAGAGAGCTCTTTGCAAATCTGTATGTGTGTGTGTAAGAAACGGGAGGAGAGAGACACGAGAGGGAGCCAAGAAGAGATGGTGAAGGAGAGAAACAGGGACTTGGTTGTAGTGAGAGAGTGAGAGGCAATAATAAAAGAGGAGGAGAAGGAGAGGGGGGAGTCAGACAGAAGGGTGTCGGAGACAAAATGTGAGCAAGACCGACAGAGAGGAAGAGATGTAGACAGAATAGGAGTTAGTGTCAGACACAAACTGGCATCCTGTGTACGTAATCTTTATGTGTGTGTCTAGCTTTTACTTTATTTGTCTGATATCATTGTGGGTGTGTCATGTATGGCTCTTTTCCACTGTAGGGACCTTTTCAGGATCCAGGAAGAACTTTTACTACATTTCAACCAGGAGTGGATTATTAGGGCAAAAACATGCTTTCAGACCTAGAGTTGTCTTGCTTTGGTCTGAATCAGGGACTTATTTTGTTTCAAAGTTGCATGTAAGGGGCTGGAATATTCCGTTTCTAATTCTGAATGAAAGAATTTCTCGCACTTGTATACACTCATTCCTCTTTAAGTTCATTCCGGTCTTTCTGTGCATGCTCGTTTCCTTGCCCTTCTGGTGCGATGAGGTATATAGCGCGCATAGCAACGGGCTGAGATAGAGCAGTCGGACTCGTTGCACTCACCGGTTTCCATTCGCCACCGCACGGTCTTCTATCTCCCTTCTTTGACCTTCTACCTCCCTTCTCTTCTCCAACAGACGAAGCATTAGCAGACAACAAGGTTGTTGTCGTACTGCTGCTTCAATATAAGCAAAACACGGCCGAAAAAGGCACTAAGAACGGCGTCCTCAAGCATCTTGTTATCCGGAACAAGGACTACAGTGTTTTCTTCCAGTAAATGTAAACACGTAACATCCACCCCGCCCCCTATCCAATCAGAAACCTTCCCTGCCCCAAACCTTGCGCAGACCCAAATAAAGGCAATTGAACTGATCTCCCGTGTAAACCCTCATTCAGAATGAATATTTCCCATGTAAACTACCTGGAAAAACTTTAATTCCGAATGATTTCATTCAGATTTATTTCATTCTGAATGAGAAGCTATCATGTAACTGCACCCAATGTTTAGCATCTCTTTGAAGTAATGATGCATTTTTCTGTCTCTGTGCAGTTGCATCTCTTCATGGTCATTGTGATTCACTTCCTGGTAAGTACATGTTAATTTGAGTGATATTTTGCATTAAAGGCCAAAGGGCCTGTGCCCAGGAGGCCCCTTCAATAATCCCTCCAAGATTTCAACAGTAGGAACAAGGGGCTTAAAGTTATTCTTGCAGTATAGGTCCTGCACCCCCAAAACTCCCAAAGTCCTCTTTGACACAGCATTGAATGCCACTGATTGGTCCACACCGGCCTTTTCCACATTCTTTGACAACCTTTGTTTTTAAAAACCCACAACGGCAAACACTGTGAGTCCTTTAAAGCTTTCAGAGCCCTAGAGCCAATTAAAGGATTTCTGGGCTAAAGTTCAGTTACAGAGGACATCTAGAGAGAATTTAATAGTATATCAGAGGTTTTTTGTCTCATTCTGGTGACTTAAACATACACTATGACCCCAAACAGTGCTGACAGGATTAAAACTACAGACAAACCAAAGGCACACCTGCTATTTTTGCCTAGCAACAACCAAAATAACAACTTTTTGGATCACTGAGACAGAAAAGAGTGATTGCATTGATTTGCCATCAATTGAAAAAATCTCAGTACTTTTGGTAGAAATTGATAAAACCAGATACAACAACACTTATCTGTATTTTATGTCCTAGCTAAGTATGTGTGAAACCTTGTGCGCCCGTTCACTGGATGTCTAATGATCTGCTCGTGTGTTAAGGGATGTAGAGAGGCAGCAGAGACAGAGAGAAGGAAGTTGAAAAGAAACACTGGTGTGTGTGAGAGAAAAAAGCAGGAGAATTAATCTCCCATGAACTTCTAAGTACAGGTTACAAAGGTTGAACAAGTGTGAGTCTGTGTGTGTGAGACAGAGACAGAGAAAATGTAGGAGGATAAATCTTCCATGAACCTTTAAATCAAAGTACAAAGGTGGAACAAGAGCGTGCTTGTGCATAAAGTCTGACAGTGTATGTGTGTGTGTGTGTGTGTACGTATCTACCGCTACATGCATTTCTCCCAGCGCACACACTTACTGTATGCACAGAAAAAAAGGAAAGAGAGAGAAAATCAGTGACTGTCAGTGAGGATCACACGTGATTAATCCGGAGCATGTGCCTTGCTCGAGGGCACAGCAACCCAACACATCAGCATGACGGATTAAAAGTATCAACGTAAATCCCCTTTCCATCACCAGGGCCTTAAACTGTGTCAGAAAAAGAGCAGCGACACCTTTGTTTCTTTCTCTCCATGCTCTCTCAACTTGTACAAGATTTTTTTTACTCGTAAAAAACTCCAAGAAGAAAAACTTTATCTGTGTTACTGGAAAAGACGTGGAAACTTTCAGGAAAAGGCATAGCAAATTAGGAGATTAGAATCAAAGCACACTGATTATGAGAAAATGAGCTGAAATGAAAATGAATTGAAAAAAAAAAAAGGCTACATAAGGGGTGTGCGCTCGTGTGTGTGTGCATACAATATGGCTGAGTTGTATTTAACGATGTATATGGTAAGTAAATTAGCTAAATGACGAATCCTCCCCCTCCTCTTCTCGGACACTCTTCCCTCCCCTGAAGTCATATTCTAATTGAAACCCTGTTTTACTTTCATTTCCTCCCAGCCTCCCACCCTGCTCTCTCTAAAAGCACATTCAGCCACTTACCTCTGTTTAGCATGGCATCGATTAACAACAAACCAGCATAAAATGTCACCAAGCGCCCTGGTCGATGCCCTTTTTGTTAGCGCCCATGCTAATGTCCCTGGCCATTTGTTGGGACATGCTAATGTGCTAATCAGAGCGGAAGAAATGTTTAGCCTTAGGGGGTGAAGTTTTGGCTACACTCTGGCTGTCTGCCAGCCAGCTCAGGTCACACAGATGCACAACTACACACACACACACACAGACGTACAAATTCCCTGGTTAGTTACCTGAATTACACTCACAACATCATCATGTACAATATGACAGTGATTTCCAGCAGATGCAGCTACAGAACCAGGAAGATTACAGAAGCTGTACCGTATTTTCAGTGTAACAATGAGAAAACATTACATATGATAGTCTGCATGAGGCCTTTGCATTTGCTTTAAAGCATATATAGAAATAAAGAACGAGAGAGATAAGCAGTGACAGACAGTTGCTGTGGTGCTGCAGAATTGTCTCTGCTCACGAGGCATGCTTATTCATCATGCACGCATGTGAGGAGCCATTGTAATGTCTGCTTACACATCTGTTTAGTCTATGTCTTAGCAGCTGACTGCATGTGAGTGCAGTTGAACTGCATGTGTCGTGGACTGTATGTATCCACGTGTGTTACGAGACAGAAGACAAGCGTAAAGATTGCTTGGCATTAGCTTCAAATGACTTCACCACTCAGAAGGCTTCACATCTGGCTGGCTTCACACACATACTGTGCAGTTCAATTGCACAGCAACATGAAGGCAGAGTTAATACATTGTGGAAATGAAAGGAGAAAGTAAGTGCACGGACACTCATAAATGTATACACAAAGCAAAAAAAAAACAAAAAACGTTCCAAGACTTTTTTTAGTTTAGTTTTTTTAGTTTCAACATACCTGTGTGATTCTATAAGATAAACACGCCTCTACAACTGAAAAGATGGCACAGTAAAGCACTTTTTCATTGTTTACACGCGTAACTTATGGGCAATTTATGTAAGAGATTCAAAACATTAACGCAGCAGCAAACAACAATTTGCTTTGTAAAGATATAGTGGCATGATGGCATCCTCAGCAGCAAATGACATCACACTCCCTCTGTTTGTGTTGCTATACAAGCCTCTCTGTTTTTTGTTGTGGTAGTTGGTTCACCGCACGTGTAAGTACATGTGAGTCTCTGTGAGTCCCTGTCTCAGTATCCCACTAGCTAGCTAATTACCGCTGTTTAACACTGATGTCACACTCCCTCTGTGTGTGAATTGCTAACTAAGCTTATCTGTTTTGTGTTGTGGTGGCGGGTACAGCCATGCGTGCATGTTAGTACATGTGAGTCTCTGTGTGTGTATCCCAATGGCTAGCTTATCACTGCCACTCTGCACTGCACTCATATGACCATTATCACTGATCATGGCAATGGCGTCTTCATGAAAATGCCCAACCTTTGGTTCCTCCGATGTAAACACTGTTAACACCGTTAGCTGCTACCACCAGCTCAGCAACCACCATGTTGAGAGCCATGCAGACAATCTCAGCACAGACTCTTAATCATAGATATGCTCAGAGTGTCATATACCAACCAAAATGCCAAATAAATGTTGGTACTGTATGTTTCTGAAAACCATGGGAATGTAACATGTGTACATCATTATGTAGTGGTTATTTTGAAGCTTTATGATTCTTTACTTTTCAATAACACAGTGGTTAAGGTGTAATTATGTCCAGGCACAAAAACCATTTGGTTATAGCTAGGGAAACATCATGATTTGGCTTAACATGTACAGTTTTGGTGGCTGAATTGTTGCTGAAAATTTGCTGCTTGTTGGTCTCAAACAATGGTCTGCATCTTGACAGCTGTGCCACCTAGGTCTCACACCATCCACCATCCCCTCCACCTCCCTGTGTCAAAGCCAGCTGATATACATACAATCAGAACTACAACACTTTAGAAACAATATGCTATATGAAACATAGAAATGTATCAAATCCGTAATTTGTAGTTAAATAGAATGCCAACATTTTCTTCTGGTTACTGAGCTGCATGTACAGCTCCTTTCAGAAATCAAGTTGATAAAAATCTTAAACATTTCAAAGTTATTATCAGGACACAACATTTAGGCTGCATGTCTGGGCCTGTGAAACATGGCGGTCAGCAAAGAAAAGATTACCATTTAAGGACGTTATTCCTTCAATTAACTTTAATAAATGAGCACATTATTGAAGAACATAAGGAAGTCTTCCTCCTCGGGTCAACTTCTATTTACTATAAAGCCACCTGTAATCTCTCACAGTATTTTCTAGGCATTTCCTGTGAGGTTTCTTTCGGTTGGATGACAGCTCCAAATTTCCAGCCAGGCCTTACAGTCACCAGTTTGGTGGCCAGAAAGATCCTTGTGAGATTTAAGTAAGATAAGTAAGTGGCTGCTGTTGATGGGTATCAGACAGTTATCACTAACACTGGGACACAAGAGATCGAAAGACAAGCGTGCGGCTGCCTAGCAACAGCAATACGCCGCATGCTGTTTAAACTGCCCATCGGTGTTATCAGGGATCAGAGCCTTGCGATGTGCTTTGCTTTTAAGGAATTCACTTTGAGTTTTGTTTATATTGGACTTTTGGTGGTTATTTGTCACCAGCGGGAGGTTATAGTCCGTGCACCGCTTTGTTTGCCACTACATCACTAAGACTACTACAAGACTGCTGAGAGCATTTTCCTCGAATAAAACTTGCAGCAGCCGTCTGACACAAACCACACCTTCGCTTGGGTCTGATTTTTAATGCAGCATAGCGCTTCTTTCTCACCCCCTTGTCTTTGGCAGTTTTTCATTGGATCTGACACCGAACACAACCTGTAAAACCCCTGCCTCAGCAGTGTCGGGTAGAGGAGGAGGAAGACCGAGAGAGGGAGAGGAAAATGGTGTGACAGAAGTGAGCAGAGAATGAAAAAGGTAGACAGATGGCAAAATAGAGAAAAAGCAAAAGAGAAATGCTTGTTAGCACCTCACTGGCCCACATAAATATAAGATGACACACCTGATTGATAATTAGTCTCAAGAGCATTAGTGCCTCTGTGTGAAAGAGAGGAAGCGTGTGGAAGCATGTGTAAATGTGGGTCTGTGAGTATGTTTGTGGGTTATGGTTGAACTCGAACTGTGTGTGTGTGCGTGGGCGTGTTTGTGTGTAATGGAAAGGAGGGCAGAGGCCTTTGCATGTGTCCAAGCTAATGGGTATCCTGGCACACATAATCAGAACCGTTAATCACAGAGAGAGAGAAAGAGAGGCTGAGAAAGAGGAAAAGAGGTTTCCACCGTCGCTAAAATGAGGCGGCGCAGAGCGAGAGAAAGAGGTTGAAAAGTCAATAGTGGTTGTAAGGGAGGGTGTGAAAGGGCGAAATGGGACAGAGCTGTCATTTCACGTAATAGGTGACCTATTTCATCTGTTATTTGTTGTTTTTTTCCGTTGGCAATAAGCACCTCTGTACTTTATCTCACGCCAAAAAAGCACCTTTGAATTTAATTATACGGGAGGAAGGAGATCGCAAAGGAAGCAGGAAAAAAGTGAGGGGAAGACAGAGACAGAGAGATGGAAATGGATTTTACTTTTAGTTGACTAACCTTGGCCGGGCTTAAGTCAATATCTAATCAGAAAAACAATTCTCTTAAGTCTTACATATTGTTCCAGTTCAAACCAACATCTGTAAACATGGGAAAATATGCCAGTTAAAATACCACAGCATATAAAACAGATTTTTTTGGCATAGCCACACACACCAGGAAAGCAGTGCGACACACACTGTCTTCCTTTCTGTCTCTTTTAATGTACATTTGTACAAAAACACACACCTTCCCTGTCCTTACAACACTATCACTTCCTCAGCTTTAGGGCTATACTTTATTGTCCCTGCGTGCTATTTATGGATTCTGTTGTTTGTCCATTCTCCCTCGTGTTCAGTTTGATGTTATGTACTCGGCTGTTGTCTTCTATTTTTCCTCTAGGGGTGAGATATTTTTTGCAGCACCAATTGGGGTTTTTATGTCTCACCTGCACAGATTGCACATCCTCTTTTTTTTCAGGCTTTGCCATTTGCTCATGCAAATAAATTAAACCATAAAACAATAGTCTCCGAGCAAAACAAATCAGGAGATGGACCCAGAGGCTGCTCTTGGTCTTGAAGACACAACAGAAAATTATCACTTCTTTCTTAGTTGACAAGAAATGTGTCAGAAAACACTGTGTGAGAGGTTGAAAAACTTTCCTTTCCTTCATCATGCAGTTATGAGCAATTGGAGATAAACAGAGCTAGGGAACTGGAAAATAGGTCTGTGCCAGACTCAGAATTTTGTCAGTGGAATCAGATTTGGCTGTTCAATACAAATATTCAATTATTCTTTCCTATTTTTTCATATAGAGTTTGAGAGTTTGAACAAGGTGTGGTGGGATGTTCTGGCTGACAGTGACGTTCATGTGGTATAATAAACAAGCCAAGTTAGCCCTTATTACGGTAAAGACAAATCAGAAATGTGCAACAACAGCTAGCTGATGGTAGATATCAAACAAAAGTTAAGTAGCTGTGAGCTGTAAACTCACCAATTCTAAATGGGGGGCGGAATATAATGTTATGTTGGAGCCTGCTCCAGCAAAGCCTCTCTTCCTCCAGCAGCTGCCTTCATCTCACTCAGGGTGCTTGCACATCTGCCCTGTTTGGTTCGGTTCAATCAGACTCAAGTTCGTTTGCCCCCTAAGTGTGGTTTGTTTTGGGCAGGTGTGAACACAGCAATCACACTCAGGTCCGCACCTTCCAGACCAAGACCTTCTTGAAGAGGTGGTCTCGGTCTGGTTACAAATGAACTCTGGTGCAGTTCATCTGTGTTCCGACCTCGATCCGAACCAACTGCAGTCACATGACACATTGTTTGGGTTAAACATGAGCATGTTACAGTCCTGGAGGATTATTAATGTGCACCTCCTCCTGTACTGCCTTAATATGCACATTCAGCACATCCAATGCATCAAAACATTGTTTTCTAGTTGGAGCCGCGCCTCGTTTTCAAACTGTATGGTTTGACTAAAATGAACAATGACAGCAATATAGTCCACGATGAGCAGCGCTAAAATCAACCTGCGTAGTTGTCCCTCCACTGTGACATTAGAAAATGTCACATTCATCTTGCAAGTGTACTCTTCTTCAACGTTTGCTTTACTTCCTGGATTTTTCCCACATGGAAATTCTGACCTAAATGTCCCCAGAAGTACACTGACGACCAAAAAAAAGGAAAGAAAAGGTAAAAAGAAAAAGAAAAACAACTACTCGACTTGAAGGATGTCAGTCGCTGATTCGGATCTTCCACTTTCAGATGTCAGCCCAGATGGGAAACATACATATTCGTTTTTTCTGCCCAAACCAAATCACAATTTATATTTACAATCTGCATGCTCTGCCTTTGTCTATTATATTTGTCAATGTCCCCTCTGTGAATTAGCAGAACAATAGACCTTTTTAACAGCAGACATTTTGACTCGTCCTAGTAGGAAAAGCACGAGTCAAACAGATAACATTAACAATGGCTCAGTTCCAATTAGTGTCCCAGTAAGCTATTCCAGTAATCAAGCATGCATAATGTCAAAGCCTCCCATAAGAAGAATGCAGCCATCATTGATGTTTTTAAATACACTTGTGCTTTTCCTACTATGACAAGTCAAAACGTCTGCTGTGAAAAGGGTCTATGGCAAGAAATGATAATTTTGTCACAAGAAAGTCTTTGGTAATGTCACACACAAATCAGTGGTGCTCCAGAAAGTTACAATTCATTACAGCCAAGTTGCCAGACATCGTACATTTCTGCAAACTACAGATTTGTTACATTTCTACAAGTCATATCTACGTTTTTCTGAAATGACGTAGCTCTGATTACATGTTTATGAGCTGACAGTGATATACGAGTAAGGGATGGTAGATGACCATCTACTGCCAAGCTGCAGACCACTTTTTGAGACCAGCGAACAACAAAATCGATTATTCATTAGCGAGATATCGTGGCATTTTTAGCGGTGTTTGTGCCCCCAAATGTTGGTCTTTTTCTGCAATTGTGCAGGTATATTAAGCCAAAACATGATATGTTCCATAAACAGGTGTGTTTTTATGACTAAACATAACCACATGTTAACCACCACTGGGTTGAAACTTTAAGTTTCAACATATCTCCTACATAATAATGTACAAATGTCACATATTCATGGTTTGCAGAAATGTACAATACCAACATTTATTCTGGTGATTGGATTTTTCATAATGATGTTTCTTTAGGAGCCCGATCTGTTGTTGTACCTTTACAGGCAATATGTGGTATTACTGAGCTGGAATGAGCTGAAAATGGATACAGTATTGGGACACACACACACACACACACACACACCAATCAAGCTTCTTTTTCACAAAATAAAAACTATGTGTCAGGCACACAGCCTTTATGATTGATTGTAAACAATAGCTTTAGCCCTGGCAATCTTCCTCTTTGTGTGTGTGTGTGTGTGTGTGTGTGTTTGTGTGAAAGAGAGAGGAAGAGTGTGTGTGTATTTGTGTTTGTGTATATGGGTGTTTGTGTGTCTATGTTTGAGTGTGTGTGTGTGTGTGTGTGTGTGTGCGTGTGTGTGTGTGTGTTTGTGAGAGAAAGGCAAGGTAATTAGGTAATCAACAGCTGTGCCAGACAGACAGGAAGCAGCTTGTTAAGAAACTGAAACGGAGATGGAAATAGCTAATGAGAGAGAAGGAGAGGTAGAATGAGCCACATATAAACAGAAAATAAATAAATATATAAAAAAAGGTTGAAACACAGGAACAGAGCAGGAAAAAACAGAAACGGGTACAGGAGCTGAGAGCGTGAGAGTGATGGAAAGATGAAGGGGGTAGTAAGAGAGAAAAGAGAGACGGGGAAGCATCAGATGTGAGGACAGGTGCTGTTGTCAGCTATGAAGCACATTTTAACCTTTTATTGACAGGAGGAACCAATTACTGACAGCAAGAAGGGGTGGAAGTTTTTCACTGTCACACCAGGAAGCACAAACAAACCTGCGTGGAAAAGTATTATTGTTTTTTCATCGTCAAACGCCTGATGTCTCTCTCTCTGGGTGGGATAATGTGTCAACTTGTGTGCGGATAAAGACAGAGCAGCAGGAGACTGGAGGTTGAAGCTGCAGGTCTCAGGGCACAGAGGGCACTGGCTTGAATCCCAAAATGGTTCAAATCTACACAGACAAATGTGAAGGAGAAATAAACCAGATCCGAGTTTAAAAAAATGTCCTATTGATTTCCTTTTTACTTTTACTTGACCTTGATGCACAACTTCATGAGGTCAAGAAAATATTCTAAGAAAAAGTAAATAGTTTAGAAAACACATTGACTTGGAAGAAGACCAACTCGTGTCCACAACTGTGGCCAAGCTCCAGTGAAAAATCTATGGATGTGTGTATAACCCGGAGACGCAATAATATCACCTTTCTATTGCCAAGCAATTAGACTAGAGAAGACAGAAAAGGGAACAGTGAAGCACCTTTCCTTAGTATTTAGAAAATTCAGTCAATTTTTATTACGGCTCTTGTTTAGATGTTCTGGATCATTTAACTATTTTAGGATGTGTCCTAATCAAAGACAAGTTTCCTACCGTACCCATACACTTGCTCCACACTGCTAATGGTTACAGAGGAGCTGCTGCTGTGAGGCACCCATTAGTTTGTTGAAAAAACGTGAAGCCTCAAGTTTAGCATTTTTGCAAAATCCATTTTGGATTGTAAGGCAGCAGTACTTGTGCAGCTGCTGAATCCAAGACAAATTTCCCTATGGGGACAATAAATTATATCACATTGCATCGTATTGTATCATATTGTATAGTATCGTACCATATCATATCGTATCATACCGTACCGCACCGTATCGTATCGTATCGTATCATATCGTATCGGATGCTATCGTATTGTGTGGTATTTTTGGTGCCAAAAGGAGTGGCTGTCACTTATACACTGTAGCTACATCTTGCAGACAGCCTGTCACTCAAGTGTCCACGCCCCTAATTGTTCATACCTTTAAGCCTTAATAAAATTTAAATGGGTGAGCTATTTAAAATTTGCCCCTCACACAGTTGTCATGAATGTTGAAATTAGCTATAGAGACCAAAAACATTTTTGTGCCAGGCTGTAAACATGTATATTTCTGCCGTAAAGTTGCGCATTGTAACATGGGTGTCTATGGGGATTGACTCAGTTTAGGAGGAGGTTGCTGCTTGCTAATAAAAGACCAGCCAACACTGTCCAGATTTTACATTTATTTGGCAAATATTTTTTAAAGGAATGAGTGGCGGCTGTCTGTATTATGTTCACAGTAGGAGGTGGTAGATTTTTGTACTGCAAGAAAGTCGTTGGAAGGGGCTCAAAGCACGTGGCAAGTTTTGATACAAGAAGCAAGGGTTCACATCCCCAGACTACTTCATGTGGTTAGGTTTAAATATTGAAATCCAGGTTTTAGTTATTTGTTCAATTAAAACCAAACAAGAACGAATTTGCAATAGCTGCAACCAGGTACAATGCAGATGTGCCAAAAACTGCAGTTCTTTAAAACGGTCACTTGAGGCTGGCTCCAAAAGGAAGTTGAACCTTTATAGATTGTGTGAAAATGTGCAACCTTACAGCAGAAATAAACATGTTTGCAGCTTGGTACAAAAAACAGTTTTGGACATGATAGTTAATTTTGTATGACAACTGTATGGGGGGTGATTTTTTAAATAACTCACGATTTACATTTTGTTAAGGCTTAAAGTTATGCATAATTAAGGGTGGGGCCACTTTGATTAACAGGCTGTCTGCAGATAGTGTCCTAAGGTTCTCAGTCAGATCCACCCCTCCTCTACAGCTCCAGCCTCTTATTTAAGTATGGTCACTGCTGGCATCAAAAACAACCACCATGGTAACAGCTGAAATGCCAAACACAATGTTTCAAATCGAGAGTCCACAAACCAATGGGTGACAGTCTACAGTCTATGATTGCAGCTAAAAAGGAAAAAGAAAACTTCCCTTACTTCTTTCCTTGACTTAAACCAATTGCTTTGAGGGCTTAAAGATAACCATAAAAAATTAATATCATGCTTTAGTCGCTGTGAGCGGAAACTGTGTTGCAAGAACAGATATTGTCGAGAAACAAATTAAATAGCTGGAGGACCACTGAAAGAGGGTAGAGGTAAAATATTTAATTTCAGCTGTCTGAATTCACTGACAGGCTCTTGCTTCAGTCTGAGCACGCCTCTGACGGAACAACGTGCTGGCTCCATCCATACAGCTACTAAATAGCATTTAGATTATATGGAAATAGCACTTGTTCAAAATACAATTGAAGACATTATGAATGTCAGAAGAACATGTCACAAGGCTAAGTGACACGAGCACCGGATGCGTGAACGCTTGACTGAACGAGTTTTAAATTCTGTGTCCATTTCAATATCAATGTCATTTATCTCACCTGTGAGAACTGCTGAAATCAAAACTTTGTAAAACTCAGACAAAGTTGGCTGCTTGCACACTGCCGGGGAGCCATGACTGCAGCAGAATATATTAAAATGAAGGTGCATTGCCAAGACTGAACTCGGCTGTCCGTACTGGTATTTTTAGATGGTGCAATGGGTGTAAATATTGGTCGCCACGCTGGAAGTAACAAAGCCATGGTGGAAGTGGCTCCTTGGATAACTTCTTTTAGGGAGAAATAAACTGGCACACAGGAAGTGTTGTGTTTTTTGGCAGTAGCAAGAGAAGTTCTTTTGGAATAAATCAAAGAAGAACTGGGTCATTAGTGCCTTGAATGAACAAGTCCGCCACCAGAAACATGGAATCTTTATCAACAGAAAACCCAGGGGACATGGTGCCATCAAGCTGTGATGGGGTTTGATTGGCAAGTTGTTTTCTGGAAACATTTTTGAAATGGAAAAAAATAAATTTGAATGAATTTTAAGATGCGACCTTGAAGCCGATCTTGTATCATCCCATATCTTTTTCCAGCTCTCAAACAAATTCACCCACCTTAAGGCAAACCACAATGCACTGACTCTTAACCTTTGTCATTTAGTTCACGCGTCTCCTTTTCTGTCTCCATCATTCCCTGACTGTTAGCTGGATGTTTAGAAGACACGTGTTCACAGGAGCCTCAAAGCAAAGAACAGCGTCTAATCTCCCAACTCCCCTCACTCCTCTGATCCCCATCATCCTTCTTTTTCCTTGCTGTCTAAGCATAGAAAGACAACCAGGCAAAGCAAACAGCTGCCCATGTCATTTTCTCTCTATCCTTCCCTCCCTGTGTCGCCATCCTCCCCTCCTCCTGCTCACTGCTAAAAATACAGGCATTCGCCAGAGCCATGAAAGAAAAGGACGTAAAATCGGTTTCTCCACATTCGGCTTCTCCCTCCCCCTCCTTCCCACTATCCTCCTCCTCCTCCTCCTCCTCTTCCCTTCTCTATAAGCTGGCCATTAAAGTGAAAAACATTCAGTCAAAGCAAAGATGTCGATCCTTCCCTCCTTCCACTGCTCTCTTCCTCTCTCAGCATGCTTTTACTAAGTTGTGGTTTAAACAGCGTGTCAAAGAGCTCCTCTTGGTTTTCTGCACATCAGTACTTCTTTCAACATAGTTTTTACTCCTTTCCTGTATTCTGTCTTTATGTACTTAACACGATCATGAATGGGGTGCCAATAAGGTCCGTAGGGTCCCTGCCACCCTGTTGTTGTTCCTTCCACTGAGATTATAACTGTATTTCAGTCTCTGCCATTCAGTATATTGACTGATGCTGTTTTCTCAGAAAGTGAGAATTCAAAAACCGATGGCATTTGACTTTCTTTTGCAGCAATTGAGTTGTATTCTTATATAAGCAGTGTATACGACCAAAACCTTGACTTGTTCCCTAAAATCTACTCCTTCCGATCCTACCAGAGTTGGTCGTTCACATCACCAGGATTCAACAGCCACCTTATTACCAAGAGTACACTTCTTCTACCCTCCCCTCTCCTCTGGCCCCTCCCTGCCTGTTAAAAGACAATCTTCCGTCCCACATTTTAACAAAGTAAGGCAACTTTTTAACTCCTTTTCTTTTCCTTTTCTTCTTTCTGCAGATCCTTTTAGCCTCCTCCTGGGACATGGAGGCGCTCGGTCCCCTCAGTTTGTTTGCTTCGTTTGTTCACTCGTGCATGCTCAAGAGCTCTCAAGTCAAGGACACAAGCTCAGTTTTTTGATTTACTCGATGAAAAGAATTAATTAAACAGCAACGATGGGACCCTAGGGTTCCTGTTGCCTAAGGAGGGTAGGAGGGCGATAGTGGGAGGACAGAATGAAAGAATGGAGCTGGGCTGGAAAAGGGAGGGAAAGGAGGGACAGGAGGAAAGAGAAGAGGGGTTGGGAGAAAGAGCAAAAGGAGGACAAGTTGTGTGCTCTGAAAGAGAGGGAGGACATGCGGGACGCAGGGAGGGAAGGAATGGGAATAAGAGAGCAAACAGAAAGGAAAAAAAGAGAGAAAAAGAAATGTGAAGCGGGACTGGGATATCTCCAAAGCTTGACACCTCTTCGCCGACACACACACACAAACACACACTCACCCACACGAGGGACAGGGAGTTAGTGTTAGCATCGGCACCGCCGCTCGCTCTATGACACTGTACATCTCTAAGGAGAGGGACTCGAACACGCGGGGTCCGCGTAGGTCGCCTTAATTAGCCACACATCCCGCTACGCAGGCTCCCAGGGGGGTTTAACAGGGGCATGGAGGGTGAGGAGACGAAGGATGGGGGAGACAGAAGGGAGGGTGAGGAGCGGGAGCGGTAGTGAGGGAGGAATGGGTGTTAGAGCAAAGGGAATGAGCCAATGGGATTGGAAGGTTATTTAAAGCATGGCCTACAAAAACATTCAGAAAAGTACAGTGTGTGTTTTCCCATGAATGTTTGTGTGTTTGCATGAAATGTGACCAATACAGCGTGTGTTTACTTTACAGTCAGAATGAACCCCATGATCTCATGTACCATATTCCACAAACTCATCATGTGTGTGTGTGCGTCTGCATGCATTCATGCTTGTATATGCGTATGCATATGAGTCCGGCCTGGTGATTGAGTGTGCTCAGGTGGCCAGGGTCATTTCAGTGAGTGACAGAATGATGCTAGGCGAGGCTGTACACATACACCCCATCCATATCTGCGAGGCCTAATTAGCCAGCACAGGTCATCGCTCAGGGCTATGATGGAGTGCTGGAGCACATGAACGCTCACCAAACCGCATGTAATGAACACAAATGCTGCCTTTATCCCACCGAAACTGACTTTATCCTTTTTGTCTTCATGTCCTTTCTCCTGTAATTGACAGCTAATGTTTTTTCCCCGCTGATATAAAATGTCTCAGAACCTGTCGAATTACAGGGTATCCTTTGTAGAGGCGTCACTTTTCACTGCAGGCTTTCTGAATCCAATCTTCAGCCTAAGAAATGCAGCAAATAGTGTTTTTTGGGGGACTGTCACACAGGTCAATTTACTTAATTGGATGACAGTATGAACTCAAGAGGAGGTAAATTATGGCGCACCTCAGAGACAAGCTGATGGATCCGAGCTGAAGTTACAAGGACTTAAATCAAATTCATTCTGATGACCCCTGCTCCCAAAAGTCTTTTCTTGCAGGATGACAGGTTTATTTAAAGGTTTATTCACTTACAGGTAGCTGGTTCGCCTGCAGTGTCAGTGTGAACAAAGCTGCCACCAAGTTTTTACACTGTGGTTTGGATGAAAAAAAATCTCAAGGATGCAAATGTTGATTTGTTTCAACCTGACGCTGAAAATTCTTAGAAACGAGCTTTCTCTAGTACTATGCTTTTTGTTCTCCTACTATAAACCTTTTCTCTCTACGTATCTGCTTTTCCTTCTCTAAGTTTTTTTCCCCTTTCATCATTCCTCCCTAATCTCTCCCCTCCTGCCGTACTTCTCTTGCCTCATCCTCCTCCTCCGTCTTTCACCTGCTCACCCACATTGTCCCCTCTCAATTCCTCCTTCCTTTGTCTCTCTTGTCAAAGCCCTGTTGATGTTTATCAGCTTTAAAACCCGGACATCTTTACAGCTCTCACCCACAAACTCCACTCCGACGACAAAAAAACAAAATGTTTGTTTGGGACCAAACTATTCTTCAGGGTCAAGATGTGAGAGGACAAAATACACAAAGATGGAATGGCATCATTGACCTTTTGCAAGCCAAACATGCTTGAGCGGAATTGAAATAGAAAATAAGACCATAAAAAACAGAATAGTCAATCTGCAAGCAATCTAGGGAGAGAGGGCGAAGAGGAGAAAATGGGAAGATAAGAAAAAATAGAGAGTGTGGTAAAGATAAAAGAAGTGGGGGAAGAAAGCCATCGGTGATGCTTCAATACACTATAAAGCAACCAAACCACATATTGTTTAAGTACATGTGGACATGTATGAACCTTTGGAGACTATTTTGGCCTCAATTCTGTGTTCAGCAATAAAAGGGAAGAGAGAAGAGGGAAGGAAGGCAGGAAAGAGCGATAAACACAGACTATTACCACTAGGGTGGCTATTTCCTCTGCTCTTCTGTTAAGGAACCCCACAGACTTTTATATTTGTGTGAATGTGTGTGTGTGTGTGTGTGTGTGTGTGTGTGTGTGTGTGTGTACTTGTGCACTATTATCCTTGTGATTTTTTTATATTTCATTTTTCAGGAACAAATCTATACTCGGAGGTTGAGGTGAAATACAGTACATAAAACCCTTCTATAATGCACTAGGAGTCTGGGTTATGGAAAAGCAGGGATGGTCCAGGAGGCAGACATCAGCTCCACATTTAAGAGTAGACTTAAGACTTTCCTTTTTGATGAAGCTCATAATTAGGGCTGGCTCAGGCTTGCCTTGGACCAGCCGTTTAGTTAGGCTGATAAAGGCCTAGTCTGCCGGGGGACCTCCTCCTTCTTCTCTCATTATCAGATTCTGAAAAGTTGGTTCTTCTTCATTTGCGAAAAATTTATGTCCTATTATTACATGTCAGGAACTCGGCTTCTTCTGCGGAGCCTTTGTACTTCACTGTCTCGCAGGATTCCTTGAATCGCAGCTACGCCTAGTTCGTTATCCGTAGGATCCAAGGATAAAGGGATGTTGTGATGTGTGATATTGGGCTTCATAAAAATTGAATTGAATTGAATTGGAAATTGCGAAGCTAAAATGTTTGGTAATTTTACGGTCTTAGGGCTGCTGTGAAACTATGCCTACTTAGGACAACAAATAGATTTACCTTGGGTGCGCTGGTACAATGGATAATCAAGGAATTTCTTCTGCCATCCTTTCTTGGTAATTTTAGATGAAATCTTTACTACTACTACAGTTGAGGTAGAACTTTCTTAAAGACTTGGGTTTAGGATTCTGATTTATCTGCAAATTGGTGAAGTTTAAGACTGATTTAGGATTAAAAGGTTTGGCAATTACAATTACAGTTACTTGAAGGGTCAACATACCACAAAAGTAAAGACGTACTGATATCTCTCTGAAGCTGACATTTAAACCTTTTTGAGGAGCGTGATTATGATTTAACACCTGAAATGTCGCATTGTAATTATAACATATGAAATGTCAAAATTTGGAAAGACTGTCAAAAAGAAAAAGGTCAACATATCAAGGTCCTGATAGTGGTAAGACTCAACCAATTATTTAACAAGACAACCAGAAATGTATCTTGACAACACTCCCAAGCTATTCAGATACTTCTGGTTTTATTTGCGCAGGTTTTCAAGATTAAGTCCAAGATATCTGTTGCAACCCCAATGAAATCTGGTTGAATTGAATTTAGCGTTTGGTGCTTGTAGTCATAGCACATATATTGATAAACTTGGAACTTCCTTGTAGGGTGTTCAGTCCACGTACAAACAAATATTTAACAACAAATCTTTGAACTGAACCAACAACACTGAAACACCATTGTCACTGAATGAAGCTGTTAGCAGTGGAGATGTACTTACTGGTGTTTAAAAGTGTCATTGTCAGCTCAGCCATAATACACATTAAGTTATTTTCCCATTGTAGATTGGACTAGCAATGGACTGAACATACTATTGAGCTGAAGACAATTAGAATCAGCCTTGAGTGCCATGGCCATATAAATGATGATGCATGCACTTATTGTTGTACTGCAGTGATTTCACAGGGTGATGTGTTCACTTACTGATGTGTATTGAATTGCTTTTCAATGGTGATGACGGCAACTGGACAAAAAGGAATTATGAATCTCGAATCATCAAGTGATTCGTGATTTTCACCTCTGCTTCTCTATACCAAAGAAATAATTCCTATAAAGACTATTCAAAGTGAAGACTGTGGATTATCCAGAGTAACCAAGACATTATTTTTGGATGCTAAATGCCTATAAATGCTCTGCACTCCACAAACAAAATTCCATTCACCGCCATTGCATTAGAGTAGAGGCAGGAATCTCAGAGACGGATATCTCAAAACTGGGCAAATAAACCCAAATCTATCTGCACGGCTTAAGTAACAATGTGGCCTAAGTTCATATTGTGGGTTAACACCTGGCATGAAGTGTTATGTAATATGGTTCAGGAAAAGGTGAGGAAATAATGCAGGCAGTGAAAAGGAGACAATGATGTGTGTATATTTGTCTTCATGCCTGTGCTTCTGTGGTATCAGGTGGCATTCTGTAAGTAGTATGAAAATGCACTGTGCGATGTGCATGTGCATGTCGTTTGTGCCTGTGCATATATATTTGTGCAAGTGGTGCCCACGCTTGCATGTCCAGGGAAGGAGGCCAGGAAATGTCGGCTACATCTCGACTTAGTGACTGATTTAGAATGCTCCTTTTCCCCCTGTCACTCGAACCATTACCACAGCCATGGAGATACAGGTAATCATTCAGGGGTCTTGACTCCAAAAAGATCTTGCTGATGATGGTTTGATTGTGGCTCCTAGAAAGAAAAAGTCTCCCCTGATAATCTGACTGATTTTCTGGATCAAAAAGCCTGGACCACACAGTGTGAATGTGATGTGGAAGGCTTTAGGAAATCAGGCTACTTGTTTGACCAATGAACAGTCTACCTTTATACAAGAGAAGGCAATGAAATGTTGCCTTACAAAAAGAAGGTGTATACACAGTATAATAGGATGGATCAGTGTCTAGAGAGACCTATTGTGTAGAAAAAGACGTCAAGGTCTATGATCCTGAATCCTGAACCTGACAGTGCATGGACAACACTGTTATTCAAAGGGCATGGAAGGGCACCTCTAACAAGGATAAACTCTACCCCATCACATCTAAAGAATGAGGACATGGTTTACCACTGCTTTTTTGTTATTGTTCTTTTTCGTCCAGTGGAGTGACATTAGATGCTTTCTCAGGTATCAAAACCTTAGTCAGTTGGTATAAGGCTGCCTGCAAGTGCTATGAAGATCTTAAAATAGGACTTTCCGACATTTTGGCAAACGCTCAGAATCCAGAGGATGAAAGAACGGTCTCCTGTAGAAACTGTTTACCTACTGCACAGCAAAAAGAGAATGTAAATGTTGTCTCTATTGACTTTTTGCAAACACACTTTATTTCAAGTACAGGGAATTTCTGGCACAGAGCTTTTATTTTGAAGTGCTGTTTTCTGCTGTAAAGTTAGTGACCAACAGACAGCTACTTAACAGTGCCAGCAAACAAGCTCGACAACATGGCCAATCGCAAGTGTGACGCTGAATGCATTAAACTGTGTGGACTTTGAACTAATAACTAAGGAGAAATCTGGACCCTGTGGATGAACCAGTTACGAACCAATGCTTTAAATAACACAGCAATATTTTTGGGCCATATCACTATACCCAATACATTCATGGACACTGAAATTTCCTTTAAGCTACTGTAGTCTAATAAAAAAATTAGAATAATAAAATGCTGAATAAACTACAGTTACAATAAAGTTAAATAAAGTACTGTTCTAATTACAATTAAATAATGTGCTTTTATAAAAAAGTTAAATAAACTATTGTTTTAATATAGTCAAATGAAGTCCTGCTATAACAAAGTTTTAAAAAGTGCTGTCATAATAAAGTTAAATGAAGTGCTGTTGTATTTATATAATGGAAAAAATCAATGCAGAACCGCTGGTGCTTTCATTTTGAGGCACACGGCTCATATTCATGGTTTTTGTTGTGAACTTCTGTTTGTCTGTTAGATGTTAGCAGTTAGTACAAAGTTAAACTGCAAACGTGGCATTGTTAAACATGAGGATTTATTCACTGTGAGTGGCAAACAAACTAACAGCTCTCCAGTTCACATATTAATTAACTTTGCAAATCCCACTGGAGCTCCAAGTTTGCAAAATACGAAAAAGCAGTCATAGTCTGGATCCCTGCTGATACAAAGACACGCCTAGTCTGCTCGCATATTGCCCAGAAGAGAGTGGTCTGGACGGTCGGGGGAGTTTGTGTGACATATCATGTTTGTAGGGAGAGTCATAGGAGACAAGGAGGCGAGTCTAATGCCTGTGGTGGTGACGTTAAAAACAGTGACGTGACCATTTATACTTGATGTTTGTGACATTTTAAGGAAAAAGCTGCAATACATCAAGTAAAACCAATATATCACCACCCCTTCTTTGACTATGATACCCCACCTGATCATACTGATCACAACATTTTAGGGGTAAAAGCCTATTATCCACACTCCTCACCAAAGTTATCCACCCAGGAGTTGTCATTGCAGTCATCCTGGGAGTTTGTAAAAACATTTACACATGTACATACTCTGCAACACATTGGATCATACATTAGGCTCCACACATGTACACACATGCTTACATTTGGGATAATCAATACCTACAACATTAACGTTTTCTTTTTTGTTGTGCAGTCTGTTAACAGATTCTACAGGAGACCGTTATCTCTCATGTACTCCGCCCATGTAAATGAGTGTACTCTTATTTACTTCTTCTGTAGGATAAAGTAGGGCAAGTCCTCTGGCCCTGGTTAGAGTGATGAGGCAGAGAAACATGGGTCACACAGAAGAACACACACAGTTTGACTCTGCTTGCCTATAACATAAACATATGAATATTTAACACACACACTGCGATGAATGAAAATGGGATATGAGTGTAACTATCTGAAGGGAATTTTCCATGTTTTTCTCTCCGGGGACGAACAGTAACAGCAACACTGTCGTGCTCCCAGGGCCTCGTTCTCTCTCATTTTTTTTCTCGTTTTATGTCTCCGTCCCAACTCCCTCCCTTTAACTCTCTTTCTTCCTCTCCCTCCCCGTTCCTTCTCTGTCTTGTTGGCAGACAACCCATTCTCTTTCTAGCCTTCCTCCCTGTTGCTGTGTTTTTAATCCTCATGTGTGCAAACAGGGACTGCAGACATTTTGGCCCCATGTCTATGCTATGTGTGTGTGTGTGTGTGTGTGTGTGTGTGTGTGTGTGTATGAGTGTGTGTATCCCAGAGAGACTGCCAGCACTCAAAACAAAAGCTCCCTGTTAAGTTAGTCTGTACAAACAACTAAAACTGCACTTAAACCAAAACACTTAACCCTGTACCCTGCATCTTTCCCCTCTTCGCGTGCGGATTAAAATCAGTTAAAACATTAAAAACTTAATCCTCACACCTGTTTGTGTGTGTGTGTGTGTGTGTGTGTGGCTGTGTCTCAATTCAAGGGCTGCAGCCTTTGAAGGACGCAGCCTTCGCAGTCTACATTGGCCAAGTCCTTTGAGGACCGCATCAGCCAAACTGAACACTCGAAAATGCGGCTGGTATGCGGAGGATTTTCTGGTTGCATCACCAGTTGTTCTCACCCTGACCCATTGGTGTTCCTGTTACCTAGCAACAAGTTGCAATTGACAAAAGAAGAAGTAAGCTAGTAAGTTAGTTAGCCCTAAATCATGGACCCAGACATTGTTATTTTAAATGTAATACTTGAGGAGATGATTCACCACCAAAGAGACCGTCATTTGATACGTTTCAGGCTGATGGACCGTTTTCAGGTAATTTACTACACTAAGATTGTTTAAGCTGTGTGCTTTTAGCTAATAGTAACGATAACAACAGTTAACCATTGGCTAGTTAACAACTGTTAGCTAACTTCACTTTATATATAGTCGTCATTGGCGTGTATATATACTTGTACATGCTACATAGTGAGGACCAAACTATGTACTTTAGCTACAGAGTGAGGACATTTTTGCAAAGTGAGGACATTTTAGCCGGTCCTCAATTTTTCAAAGGCCTTTTTGAGGGTTAAGACTTAGTTTTAGGGTTCAGGTTAGACTCAGGTTTTTCAAACAAGCGCATGTGGCACAGACATATTCACATAATCAAATGTTATACAGTCTTTATTTGCACAAATGATGTACAGGCACCCATATCAACCTTAATGGAGTACATTATAGTTGACAGGCAAATGTAGATATTTAAGTTCTGACACACACACACACACACACACACACACACACACACACACACACACACACACACACACCAGTGGTTGAATAACTAATAAGAAGTTTATATAACATTTATGAAATATATGACTTGGGTTGATGAATAACTCATGTTGTGCGTTAGCTTACCTATGTGTTACTGGATGCAGTGATGCATGCTACAGCAACATGTCCATATACTGTTCTGTGTCAGTGTGTTTGTGCGTGTATACCAGTGTCCATGTGCTCTAAGCGTGGTTGGATGGGGGGTGGGGGGGGTGGGGGGGTGGATCATGTATTTGCTTAAGTAGTTGTCACTTCCCCTTTTCCTGAGTATGTAAATGTTGTGCATGTGTGTTTGCATGTGTCTGTATGCATGGAGAGTGAAATGATCTGAGTAGGAAATCTTGTTGGTGATACATTACTTACCTGTCTAAAGTGTCTACACTAATTATCATACATAAACACTGGGAACTCTGGGGTGGGGGGGCTTATGTGATTACTATGGATGTTAGATTGTAGGATTGCCACATGTGCACATTGGCATTCGTCATCATTTAGAAGTCCTACTGTACTGTATTATCAAATCCGAATTTCATCAGCACCCAGAATGTATGAAAAGTTTTCGATCAACAGGACAGTTATGTAAGTTTAGACTTGCTTGTTCACTGACTTTCCCATTTGTAAAAATAAAGCAGCCCATGTGGAGCTGTTAGTTTTGCTCTCATTTTAGCTCAGTAACAAACCACAATCTAATAACTATTTGATTGAAAGACTGCAAGATGCCGCACACTCTGCCGCGACAGCACGGACTGTACAGACTGTACTCTGTACTTTGCTGTTCAAGGATTTGGTTTAACAGCACAGCGCTCAAGATAGAAACTCACGCAAGACTTTTGGTGACTATAAATGCACCAACACAGGTCTTAACTGTCGCTTTGTATTTAAAAATAGTGTTCATATTAATATGTGAATAAAGTGCAAAACCAGGAACTTTAGTTCAGTGTTGCTGTGTTTGATTTTAAACTTGAGTAGGTACATGAAATGTGTGTTTTGAAGATCAAAATGTTCCACTAAGTTCAAACTATTTTAAGGAAGAAGTCATGTTTTCTGAGTCTTTAAGTCAGCTTTGTGGGAGCTATTCTTTAATCACTAAAGAGGTGAAGAGAGACGTTTTATTAAAGCTGTCCTTTATTGCTTTTAACCGTATGAAAGATTATAAAAACAAACATATGTGAATTTATTCCCACGTTCCTGATATCTAAAGATGTCATGTTGTATGAATTTCAACAGTATCAAACAAATAACAGGTGTGTTTATTATTAAATGATCCGGTCACTGAAGGACTAATTTAATATATGCTGGAAGACAAAATAATAAAACATGTCTAACCTTACAAAATGGAACTCTTAGCTGTGGCAATGCTAAACAAACACAAAAGTGTCCAGAGCAAATAATCAAACATTGCTTAGAGATTAAAGTCCGGTGTTTATTGCCTTAATACATGGTGTTCATTGTTCAACTATTAAAGGAGCAGTTTGTAGGATTTAAGGAGATATTTGGGCAGAAATGACAAAGAAATAGAAAGAAAGTATATTTTCTTTAATGTATAATGACCTAAAATAAGAATCACTGTGTTTTTGTTACCTAAGAATAAGCCATTTATTTTTACATTTAGAGCTGGTCCACATTCAGTGAGGCCACCATGTTGCAGCACCATATTTCTACAGTAGCCGAGAATGGAAAACCAAAACACTGCCTCTAGATACCATGACTCATGCTTTTGCATTTTTGTGTCGGCCACCGTAGTTAGCGCACCCTCTGAGAGGAGCAGAACAGTGTTGGAAAAACTACTTTTTTTTTTTATAGTGAAACAGCTTTATTCTGTGTTTTTACTGGTTTAAATCACTGGGTTTGAATGTGCTGGAGAGGAAGAGTCCTTTGCAGTGAAAACCTCCTTAACGTCTGGATCTGAAGTTATCAGAAAAGAAGGTGAGCACACGTTAACAGGTGCTGGGCTAGTGGCCCATCTGTAACAAGCTGAACGGCCTAGGAGAAACAGTGATTTGTAAAGTGAAACTGCTTTTTTTTTCAGTGTTTTTATTGCTTTTAATCGCATGATCTGTTTGTTTTGAAGAGGAAGACACCTCTGCAGATAATTTGGCTCCCAGTAAAAACCTCCAAAACAATGGACACTGTAGGAATTCTAACCAGGAGTTCACACCTGGCACATGGGAGAGGTTTTAGCTGGTTGCAATCTGCAATCCTCACCGCTAGATGTCACAAAATACTACACGGTCCTCTAAAAAAACAATGATTATCTTCTCTGAAATGTTACAATTTCATTGCTTTCCTGGAAAATTGCTGCTATTATTTTGTTCCACTGCCTAGAAGAGGTCTAAAAATATCCAGTATCATTCTCTTTTAATGTTAAAAGTTGCAGAGAATATTCTGGCAATCACTTGCTGAAGTACTTTCTGTAATCTGATGAATTTAATTTTATAGTACATGCAGTTAATAAAACTTGGGAAAAAAATGCTGTTTAGCACAAGCTCACACAGGCACACACACCAGCAGATGAATAGCATGTCCTTGTATGGTGTGTGAACAGTACATTACCCCAGTTCTGGTATTGAACGAGGCCCATTAGCAGTGTTAATCTATAGATCTAATCATGATCATGAAATACAGCACTGCTCCCATTCTGGCACCATCAGCCATGCTCATAAACTATGGCACATTTTCCTCATATAACCCACCAGACACAACTAAGGTCATGCTGAGCCTGTTCCACTTCTTGTTCGGTTTAATTTATTCAACATGCAAAGTAATAAAAAAGACTGTACACAGGGTGGGAGTAACAGAGGAACTCATTTGAGAAGTGAGACAAACTCCCAAAAGGCTGCAAAAATGACTAATAATATCAGTAACAACGCTGAAAACTCAACAAGGTCAAGCCCACTACATAAGCAACACAATTTAGAAATGGGAAATGAAGCAAATAATCCAATAAATTTGCTAGAAATTATACACATAGCAGGATTTTACTGTATAATAGCATGATATTAAAATGACACTAAAATAGTGCGAGTGATAATACAGGGACAGATAAATGAATAATAAGTTAAAATGATAATCAACATGAATTCAAACAAAAGAAAATATCTTGCTCGAGGGCGCCTCAATGGCATTTTCTAAAGGGAGAGGAGACACACATGCACATCCAAACATCTCATTATATTTTATTTTGCAGCACACTGATACACAGCGGCAGAAGGGCAGGGAGGCAGAACTAAGCAGAGTGTCAATAACACAGTATGACGGTGCGGTGTAATCACAGCTAAATGATATCAGAATGGTCAAATAGTGAAAAATACACAAACAATGAATAATTACTGTGTAATCAAAATCAATAAAGAAACAAATGAGAGCTGTAGGAGGGCCTTGGTTCAAACTTCTGCGCAAGTAGGGTGCTGTAATGGAAAATAATTGAGGTCTCCTGGGACACGTGATGATTGAACGGCAGTCATGATGGTTTCTTTTTTGGTCCCAGATAACTGTCAACCTACATACACATACACAAAGGTACTATGTATATAGTACTGCATACATACACCCACCTCATAGACATAAACAATAAACACATGCACAACTGCACACGAATAAAACACACCTACACACACAGCAAAGCCCACACACTGCCTCTAATTACTGCATCCACTCGCTATACATTCCCAATTATGCACATACACTGAAAACCCTATCATGTCAGATCGCATTATATCACAGAACAACAATAGGTAACAGGAATCAATTCACAAGATTAATTGTCAGAGGTAGTAATCACTCCCGCCCTCTCATTCATAAAAAAAAAAAGCACTCTCGCTGTTTCATGTCTCAACCAGTAATATCTCATTAGAGATTAATACAGATCAGCTCTTTTAATTAGCCATCCCACCCACGCAATCGCTGATAAAAGCCTGTGATCTTGCCTGTTGTATGCTGGCAACAGTCTGTGTATACTGTATGTGTGTGTGTGTGTGTGTGTGTGTGTGTGTGTATGTGTGTGTCTTCCCTGTAGTAAAAAATGTCAGCTTCACTCCCACCTACAGTCTTCATTGCTGTTTCATTAGGGAGGAAACACGGAGGTACTGCATTGAATCAGCCCTGCTTCTCGTGTGCGTGTGTGTGTGTGTGTGTGTGTGTGTGTATGTTCTGCCCATGTTTATACAGGCCTGTGGCTGTATAATGCATGTGTACATCAAAACACATGTATATATTCGTGCCTGCCGCATCATAATCGGAGCTTTTAGGCACCTCTTTGTTTACAGTATCACTTTGAAAACAGCAGTAGTGTGCATGTGTGTAAGTGGCTGTGAATGTGAAAGAGTGTGTGTTTGCATCTGGGATTCTCTGTGTATGTGTCTTGGTGAGAGCCATATCATAATCTGGTTTCTAAAGCATCACTTTCTGTGTTTACCCTGACGTCACTTTGATGAGTTTTTCCTTCAGGGCAAGAAAAAAAACCACGAGACAACTCTACCACACGTGGATACGTGCCAAAGCTCAGGGAAATGAGCAGCCGTTTAGAATCACCTCCATCTCTGCACCTCAAACAACACCATCCTGATGGATGACAACGGGCCAGGAAAATAACTTCCTTGCCTCGAGGCTACGATGGCTGGCACATCCCAAAATTCATCAAACGCCTTCAGTATTTCACCAGCCTTGAGGTGCACGGCAGCAGTATGAATCCATCAGCAATCCATTGAAGAAATATCTAAAAATATATAACCACAGCATCAATACTATGCATGTGCTTCTATTCACCAGTATCCACCAGTGGACCTTAGCTTTACCCCTTCTCCAAATGGTAATTGTCCAGTTATAACTCAGCAAACATAACTGGGAAAGGCAAGGATGTCAAGTTGTTGATTTTTCAGCCTGCCTGAGCATCGTGCATGAAGCTTTGGCAAGAACAATACTCTGTATTTAAAGAGTTGCAGAGTATGAAGCCAAGTTCAACTAATAAAAACCATTTCAGAACATCGCAGGGAATTTTGCAGAGGTGTGAGCTGGCCTGTCTCAATTCGACTCAAGCTGGCTGATGATGTCACCTGCAACTCAGCTTGTCGAGTCAACGGAAAATAAGGCATGTCACCTGTTTAAACAGCCAATCAGCTTGTAGCACAGTTAGCCGATGAAGTCAGTTAGAAACTGTCAGCAGACATTGTGTTTGCTTGCTGTGGTGTTCTGACAACGCAGACATTGTGTTTGCTTGCTGTGGTGTTCTGACAACAGCCCTTCATCCCCACAGATCGCATGAAGACGTCTCGTCACATTGGTGTAATCTGGAAGGTTTCTCAGTGTGGTCAGAACAGGGCTTTAGACTTTCCCGAACCAAAAACCCATGAGTTATACTGGGACAAGGTACACAACAAGATATATATCAAGAAAAGTTTTCAACCAAGTGGTGGAACTATTATCAGCCTATTTAGCTATCTTGCTAAAGCTAATGCCTGTGACAGCCGAAAAAATTGGCAGGCGCAGGCAAAAAATGAGAAGCCTGCTTTTTCTACCTCTGTCAGACTACTATACATTTTAATGGCAAATCTTCCACCATCATTAAATAATATGTAAAACATGTGCCATGGAGGACTTGAAAGCATGATTAGGGATGGGTACCTTTCACATTTGAACCGATACGGTACCGACACCTGGTACCTGGGAATCGGTACCGGTACGCAACGGTACCTGTTTTCGGTACTTTTTTTTGCATGTATGTGTGGTAATAAAGGATATTTCATTTAGATTTTTTTTTTTTGTCAAAACTAACATTTATTTCTCAATATCAAACAGGATAAAACAACATCTAACACTGTTTGTAACATAATATCAAAAGGTAGCCTATGTAATTGACTATGAAGCAGTTCTTTTTATTGCACAAAATAAACCCACTCCTACTACCTCCTATTCCTCCTCTTTCCCCTCTGGGAAAAATGTGTGTGGGGGAATGTAACGTTAAAGTTAGAGAATACGAGGAACCGAGCTGATAATGATAACTAAGGCAAGTTAAAATGCGAAGCTAACGTTAGAATGACCAGAACAAAGCCCAATCATCTTAAACACTAAGCTTATTAATTACCTGGAACCGATGTAGCTGATGCCCCGCTTAATCACCGTCGTCATCATCGAATGTTAATCCCACTTCTTCTGCCCCGATGCTGGCTGCAGATGACAACGAGCCACTAGCTGCAAGTGTGCTAACGCCGGGAGAAGTAGCCTTAACTTTCAGGCTATCAAATACTGTGCAGTCGTCAGCCAGAAAAACACCTTGTGCTTGACCAGGTGCTTCCTCAGGTTGGAGATATTTCCGTAGCTGGCCTTGCATCGCAAATATTGCAGCGAGCGTAGTCTGCATCAAACTTTGAGATATGGAGCCACACCTTTGACCTCTTTCTCTCAGCCATGCTGCTTTGGTGATAGCTGCCACTGATGTGATCACGCTCTCGTGCGTACAATGCTGCATTCATGATAGGCAGTGAAAACGTCACTCCTCCACTCTCTAAGTACCTAGGATGCGTTCAGGTACCGAAATGCGGTACCGTTTGATTTTACGTGAATCGATACTCGGGATTACTGGCCGAATTCGGTCGGTACCAATAAAAGTACCGAACTCGGTACCCATCCCTAAGCATGATAGGTGTTGCACGGTAACCCAAAGAGGTTGGGCTTACCAAATGGTATCAGTTATAAAATATACATTATAGAAAGGTGAACATCCAAGATTAGTTTCATTATTTCAGTATCTGACCAAATGTCTCTCTTTCTGTTCCTGAGATATGTTGAATAATGGCCATAAAAAGTGTTTTTGCAGAACATTATGATGTCACAGTGAAGTTGACCTTTGACTCTTTCGATATCAAATGACATCACTTTATTATTTTTATCCTGTTAGGCATTTGTCTGAAATATTGTAATTATTGGCACATGAATTCTTGATTTATGGCCAAAAACACGTTTTGTGAGGTCAAGGTGACTTTGACCTTTGACCACCAAATTCTAAGCAGCTCATCCTTGACTCAAATTGGATGTTTGTGCCAAATTAGAGGACTTTGCCTCAAGGTGATCTTAAGGTATCGCATTCACAAGAATGAGACAGTTGCAAGATCACAGTGACCTTGACCTTTGACCACTAAAATCTAGTCATATCCTCCTTGAATGTGAATGGATGTTTGTGCCAAAAAAATAAATAAATAAAAATAAACCTCAAGGCATTCTTGAGATATTGTGTTCATGAGTATTACACTGATGATGTCACAACAACCTTGACCTCTGACCACCAAAATCTAATGATGGACGGACAAACAGATGTTTGTAAGTACGGAGGGACAGACAACCCAAAAATATAGTGCTTCCAGCCACAGCTATTGCTGGCATGGAGGCATAAAAAAACACAATGGTACATCCTGTACCATGTGTAGTCCTACTGCATTAAGACACTATAGGTTCAAAGTCTTGAAAACATCTGATGAAAACTTTTTACTGTCCCGTGCTCCTAATTAGAAAGCTTAAAGCTGTTGTGTCATCAGTTTAGTTTCCCTCAGTGCCATATTTAGGTCATCTGTTGCTGCTGACGCTGTCCATCAGTCAAGGCCAGACGTGGCTAACGGCTAGCTAAGTGGTGCTCATCGAGCTGGGGTCCTGCAATAATAGTTTCATGCAATGGGAAGTCATTCATCAGCACTGTTCTCAAACAGCAGAGAGGGAGAGGGAGCAGAGGGGGAAAAGGGGTTGATGAGGGACAGTGAAGCAGGAACCTTAGTCACTCAAACATAAGGTTAGAGGAAGAGATGGATGGAGAGATGAGGTGACAGAGATCAGATCTCATCCATGTTTACTGGTAAAATAGCATTTCATTTAGCCGTGGTTCAGAGTTTCCAGCTGTCTGACATCAACAAACACAAACAGATATATTGTATTCTATATTTGGCAACACACTGGATCTTGCATTTCACATATTCACACTGAGCAATGCATATACAGTATGTGTGTTCATTGGTCTGTATAGTTAAGCCTTGCCATAATAGCTTATCATAGGGCTTAGGAGGATATTCACTGAGTGCTGATCCTTTCTCTAGAGCACCAATTTCTTGTGTTTATTTAAAACGTTTACACAGGAAATTTACTGTTTACATGCAGTCTCTTTCAAAACAGACGCACTACGTCGATACTACACAGCAGTTGACCTTTTTTTTTCCTGCAACAACTAACTAGTTTAGGAAAAAAGAACAGGGTTTGACATTATAATCTTAGGGGATGCGAACATTGCTCTCCCAGTTGAACGTCGGTGGTTGTTGGACCCATCCACCACACTTCCCACCCACACTACTCACTACTTTCGCCGTCTTAACTTTCGTTCTTGTCCGTTTCCCCCTGACGCCGCCGAGCACGGTTAAACTACAATGGTGACCGGCCGTGTATTATTCCAACGTTAAAGGATGGCTTTTTTTGTCTGTGTCCGATGCCGCAAGTCACTGCCCAAGTGCTGGATTCAATGACTTTGGAGTGAGACCGAGTTGTGGTGTACATCAGTGTCACCTCTTCAGAGAACTCATAGTGTCCTTGTTTTAAGGTGGTTTCCAGGTTTTACCAGTAGATCACATATGGATCATACTGGGCAGCTTCCAGCACGTGAATCTGCTTAAAAATGTATTATTCACATACTTAAGAATAAAATCCGTGAGCACTACTGCAGGACAGCAATTAGTCACTTGCATGTAGCATAGCTTTGTTAGAGTTAAAGTATTGTTCCACAACGCCATTGTAACTATAACCATTTTAAAAACAACATTTAAAATCAATATTTCCAGTAAGCACAAGACAAAAAAATGAAAGATATGCTTCTCCCTTGAAGGTATGACAGAGATTTAACAATGACTCTTCAGTCCCACTGTGCCTCTTTTTCAAGCTGTCAATCACAGAATAAGCATTTTCATATCATGTATATCTCAATTTGGAATAAAATTCTTTGACTGTAGTCCCTGGAGCTTGCTTTGAGCTGTAACATTATGTGAGACAAACTGTGAGTATTTCCTGTATCAAGGCTATGATAATTCATTTAATCTATTTTCCCTACCTGTTACTCATGCATTGTGTTGGTTTTGTACCATTACCTTGTGCACTCAGTTTCAGTTTCAGTTTCAGTTTAGTTTAGTTTATTTGAAAGGGACAATGCACATTAATAAATATTGTGTACAAAAAAAAACACACATGTAAATGCACTCGAATTAGCTTAAAAAGCTAGTTTTCATCGATTGTCCCTTTGCCAGTTTGTACAAGGCAACCTTTAAAAAGAACAACAATGGGATAAAATATTGTACCACATAGGGTAGACACAAACACGTACTACTGTCACTGAATCACTTTTTCCTCTGCTACCCAGTTAACCTTGGCCTCTGTTTGCCATCTTGATTTTACCTTATTTAAGAGACATTTTTCTCACCACCTAGGGCTTTTTACATCTCGCCCACACTGATTTAATCTGTCTTTGTTATTTTTGTATCCGTGCTAAGCGACATGTTAATCCTTTGCACTCGGGTCAAGTACTGATCACCCTTGACATTAACAACAGAAAAAAAAAAAACTTGGTGTATTTACTGTGCTGTTGTTGGTTTTACCCTCCTGACACAAAAACTAAAACTCACACAAATTCAGACACACACACTAACCATCCACACAAGGGCAGAGCAATTACCCAGTAAATGGCAAATTTAGCATGACACACGGGTCAGTGCTTTCCACTGCTGCTTGTCAGCCCACTTTGTGTATGTGTACTACATACTCGTGGTGTTTATACAGGATGAAATACTTGTAGCCCCACATCTTCAATTTATGAATTTAACACTCCTCGACATGTAGCTAAACACCGACCTGTCTCATAGAAACTACATAAGATAAATAAATAATGCTGTACTTCCTACAAGTGGGTGGCGTATTGCTAGATTACCTATGGGTGATCATTTTGGTGATAACTGAAATATGTTGTCAGCAGTGTTGGGCAGTAAGGGGTTACTAGTAATGTGTTACAGTAATGTTACTACTTCTCACTATAACAACTTTAATTAATTACTCATACAATTTCAGTTATAGTATTACAGTTACCCCCAAAACAAATAACTCATTACAACCTTAATATTGTTGTCACCCCTTGCTGATTTGGAATAATTCCTATTACTTTGATTTTGTTCAGAGGAAAGATGACAAGAAGATCATTGTTTCAGGTAGTGGTACTAAGACTCTTTTCACTGCGTAAAACACAACCTCAAACCTCCTGAAACACCCACTACAACAGACAGCACAACAATGTGAGCCCCAAGAAATACACCCCACCAAAGTGCAACCCTCCGCAGCTGCAGGGGACAGCTGTAGCCCTACACTGGCTAGACAATCAAATATTAAGCATAGCATTAGTTCAGGCAGGACACAATGTCAAGCTCAGCTCGCATCCCAACTACATCAGCTGATCGCAAACAGCCCAATCAACTGATGGAGCAGCTGATTGATGGAAGGGAGTCAGCTGATAAATCACATGATTCCTTTTTATGCAACCAACTGGGGAATCTCATTCATGGCGCCCTGTTTAAACTGCTCTGGCCTGCCTACTGTTGCTGCTTCCTCTGCAAGCTGCTTTGCAACCCACCTCCACCCCAGCTTCTCTTTTTCATGTTGTGTCTGACTTATCAATGTCATGTCTGTTTGTCACTGATGCTGCTCTGTTCTGTTCCTGGGGGGTCTTTGCTGCTGCTCTCCCTGCCTTTGGCTTTTCATGTAGGTGCATGGAAGGGCAGGGAGGTTTGCTCTCTGCCTCAGGCTATCCTTGTCTGCATGTGGAAGGGCAGAGGGGTGTGCTCTCTCTGTCTTAAGGTTTTCCTCACAGGCGCGTGAAAGGGCAGAGAGGTTGGCTCTCTCTGCCTTAGGCTTTCCATGTAGGCACGTGGAAGAGGCTTTCTGCGTAGGCCTAGGAAAGGCAGAGAGGCCCCAGAACAGAGCCATACCGCCAAATATTAATATTGCAAATGGAAACAAAGTTTTCTTTCTGTGGTGAATGAATGGTACCTATCTCCACGCTGACCCCCAGGTAAAAAAGCATTTGCAAGCTATCTAGCCGTAGCTGTGCTCGCTTGGGATTACCCTGACATTAACACAGAGGCAAACATGAGAAGTCTGAATTTTGAGGAGAAAGGATGCAATTATTTATTTTGTAGGAAGCAATGAAAGAAACATAATGAGATGTTTAACACATTATGCTTGGCAGGGAGTACTAAGTAAAGTAACTTTTGAAAAGAGTATGAAGTAATGAGTAATTTATTAAATTTTTTTAACTAACAAACCCAGTTGTCAGTGAACATTTTTGCTGATTTGTTTAGTATCAACATTTTTGTGATTTGCCAGGCAGGCTAATTAGCAACATTTCCTCACCATGTTGACAGAAAATTTGCTCGGCATTACATTTCCCTGTAAATTTTAGCACATCAATATATTTTCTAGGTGACAGGGCTGCTAAACACACACTTTTCAGGGATAGAGGTTGTAGTTCAAAGGTCAAATCAAAAGCCAATCAGTCAAGAGACAGCAAGAAAAGGTTTTTATGATTATCTGTCGATGCAGTAACATCACAGAAAGCTTACATTAAAATTAAAACCTGAATCGAGCTAGAAGAGCCATCCAAGCTTACGCCTTCTTAACTCAAATCTGCAGATGATACACAAATCATAAATATTTAATTTGTTCTTTGTGGCAGAAACTGTCACTGTGAAAACAACGAAGATTCCTCCTTGCCAAAATATAGGGCACTAACAGTTTTATGGCCGTGACACAGAACAACCACAGACCTCCTCATACATTTTAAGCACCCGCAAATACAAAAGGAATAAGCTAATCAGCTGCTGACAGAGGAAGCTCTTGGAGAAAAAAAAAGGAGTAGAGAGATTCAGTCTTACCTCTCTGCTGTGGAGGAGGCCCTTCTCTGACACATCACCGCCAACGAACTGCTTCCAGGTGCCATTTCCTGTTTGATCTCCCACGCGACTAGGTTGCTGGGTTTCACAGCTAGGAAGTTAATGCCTGACTGGAACCACACCCTGCAGCGAGGGATGAAGAAAGAAGAAGCGACAGAGAGAGAGAAGAGAAGGAGTGAGGTTAATCCAAAGTTCACACAAGCACATCATAAACAAAAGAGAAGAGAAAGCTGAGCTGTCACACTGACAGTTAGGGGGGGAATTTGCTTAAAATTGAATTTGGTGCGCTTGGAAATTCCCTGCCCCGATTTTCTCGCTGATTTTCTTTAATCCCTGATACGTGCCGTACTCTTTGTATAAAATGTCTTTTAAAATTGATTCACGCAGCGTGGTGCTGCCTCCCACAGTATGTTTTGGTGGGTGAAGACAAAGGAGTGACAGGAGATTCTCTTAGGAAAGTTAACATTTTTACCAGAGTAAGTGCTACATGGAGGATGGAGCGGATGTGAGCGGTGCTATCAAACACACAAAATGTGTCTTTGCTGATGAGAGGCAGATGTGAACGGCCATTTTTTTGTGATATCATTTGTTTGTTCTGCTGAGTTTTTCCTCTTCAACTATTTATTTTCCTCACCTTAACTCAATCTTTCCTTCCACAATATTTCGCACAAATAATCTCCTACCTGGCCCTCACATTTTCCCACCCCTCATCCTCGCTCCTCTCCAGTTTCCCTTTCCTCTCCCTCCAGTTAGATTAAGGCCATTCATCTCTGCCTCTTCTTTTTTCATCCAGGTTTTCCTTTAATCTGGATGATTTCCTCCTCCATTTCTCTTGGCTGCAACTCTCCCAACTTCCATGTTTGTTTCGGTTTTCTATTAGATTTCATACCCCTTCTTTTCCTTCCCACCTTCCCTATCCTTCCCTTCCAGATGTCCACCTTGTTTTTATTTCTCCTTCCTCGCCATTCCCTCGTTGCCTTCTCTCCTTTATTTCCTCCTCTTTCATCTCTTTTCCTCACCTCCTCCGAAAGCCTCCCTTCTGCCTTTCATCCATCCCTCTGTGATTCCCTTCCTGTTCCTTCCTCCCTCTCTTCCTTCCCTATATACCTTACTCCATCCCTCCCCCTGCCCCTCCTCCACCCTTCGATCTCAAGGCATTCTATGGTTAATCTCTTTATTTTCTTTCTCTCCCTCTTCCCCTCTCTCCCTCTCTCTAATCCGTCCCGGTGTGTTTTGTTCTATTTATCACCTTGACGAGACCCTCCCTCAGTTTATTAGCACACTTCATGCGCACACACACACAAGCTTGTTTACTGCTTTTCTTATTAACACACATACAGTAGTCTCTGGCAAATGCCAAATAGCAACACAGACGCACTCTCTAATAAACTTTTTCCTCTACACAGAAGGGGGGAAAAAAACTGCCAATCCTCTTTGTCTCTTTTCTCATTATTACTTTCTTGTGTTTGTCTCGCTTCATGTCTTGCCAGAATCTGCCAGCAAATATGCCATGCCCATCCCCCGAGCTGCTTTCCGTGCATATGTTTGTGAGCGTACCGTATATATGCACCTGTGTGTGTGCCGTATAGCGATCTAAACAAGATGCCTTTTGGTGTTTGGCGCAAAGGGAACTACCCTCCTGTGAAAACTTGAAACCCACTTTTTTCTGTTTCACTCTCAACTATTTTTTCTTGGTTTATTTTAAAGGAGGAGAAAATGCTCCCTTGTTGACCATTGTTGTGTGTTGTTTATGTGCTATGCTTAGGAAAAATGACTGAAAAAGAAGTGCGGAGTTGCATAAAAGTACCTTTTTTGCAAGTAAGGCAGAGCACACATAGAGTCTAGTGTGTTCCCAAGTAAAATAATGTGCGTTTATGTGTGCAGCAACACAGCGCAAAATAACGGGCGGCCCCCTCTTTTATAATTTAACAGCTGAATGTTCCATAAAATTATATAAAAAAAAACCTGCCATTGTTCTGTTCCTTTCTCCGCATCCCTCTTTCTTTCTGTCTCGTCTATCTCCCCACCTCACCCTCTTCTCCCTCTCTTTCCAGTCGCTCTGTCCTCCTCCTCAACCAACCCAGAATTTAAGATAATCCACTTCAAAGGAAATTCACTTCACCCAGACTTTGGCAACAAAAGTATGTAAAGCAAAGCGAGTTAGGAGAAGAAAAATAAAAAAACAGGAGATATAATGTGAATGACAGACTGACAGGATGGAGAACAGAAACGTATGCCTGAACATTGGCTGAGAAAAATTCACCCAAGAACTTTATTTATTTATTTTTTAAAGATGACAAGGTTGTGGCAAAGACGAATCATAAATAAAACATACTGTAAATAAATAAATAAATAATAAAACTCCAGCACTCATCTGTCCAAACGTCTCTCCTGAGACAGCAAAAGTCTCATTCATGTTAATGATGATATCAAATAATGCACTTCCTAAAGCACTTTGGACCCTCATGGAAAATACATTCCTACACTACAACCAAACCAGACCCCAAACTGTGACACAGGTGTAACCCCTATTCACCCAAAAGCCACTGCTATAACAAAAAGTTTAGGCCTGTCAGCAGACACAAGACTGACATTGTGACAGTGAGTACAACGGATATATTATCTGATGGGTTACAACCAAACTGTGTAACAATTATTTATGTGAAAACAGGCAGACAATATCTGTTTCATGCACAATGTAGAGTCTTGAGACCCGCAGGAGCACTGGTGATCCCGGCTGACAATCCTGTCTGAAAGAGGTGTAGCTGGCTGAGTTTTAAAGCTACAGTGATGAAACTAGTATCATATGAAAATGGAAGATCCAAGGAATCCAGAGGTACCAACCACACCTTCTTATAAAGGTGTCTAAATAATGCTCCTAAGCTGAACATTAAGCCCTTTTTAAATAGGAATTGTGCAAATTTGCAGGAAAGCCCAATCAGTCTTTTTTAATTGTGCAAATTTGCAGGAAAGCCCAATCAGTCTTTTTTCAGCATTGGCAGTATAAAGACAAAATTGAGGAGTGCAGCAAAATGCCACCTACCTACTTTTGTTTATACAGAATGCGCCTTTTTCGGGGCAATGGGGGGCGTGACAAGTAACAANATAATGCTCCTAAGCTGAACATTAAGCCCTTTTTAAATAGGAAATGTGCAAATTTGCAGGAAAGCCCAATCAGTCTAAATAGGAAATGTGCAAATTTGCAGGAAAGCCCAATCAGTCTTTTTTCAGCATTGGCAGTATAAAGACAAAATCGAGGAGTGCAGCAAAATGCCACCTACCTACTTTTGTTTATACAGAATGCGCCTTTTTCGGGGCAATGGGGGGCGTGAGCAAGTAACAAAACGTGTAGCTCAGCGTGACGTAAACAGTGATGTACCGCAGCTCGTCAGTCCTTTGGCGATTCTCTCATAAGTTGGCCCTTCCTTCACCGTTCCTGTCATCTGACGGTTAATGGCCTCTTTGTTTGCGAGGGCAAGGAGGGCGCGTAATTCCTTGTCTCCCCAGTTGCTCATCTTTACTGTGTCTGTCAGGTTTGTGTTTCCCTCTTGCTACTAGTACTAGCTGCTCATTCCCGTTATCAGCTGTTTCCTGTTTATCCACCACTAGTGGGTTGCACGTCATCAGCGTCATCAACAGCCCCTCCTGTGGTGGAAGGGCGCCTCGATCTTTTTAAACCAAAAAGGTTCCGCAAATATGACTACCCTACAAGGCGGAAAATTGGGCACCTTGGATCAACTCGCCAATCCGGCTCTGTGTGTCTAAACGCTCGCAGCTTGCTGGCAAAACGGCCCAACATTCGTCGAAAATCTGGCAGTGTAAAAGGGGCTTTAGTGAGGGGAAAACAGGTGTGGCCATTTTCACAGGGTACCTTGACCTCTCACCTCAAGATATCTGAATGAAAATGGGTTCTATGGTACCCATGAGTCTCCCCTTTACATACATGTCCACTCTATGCTAGACCCATGCAGTTTTGGGCAAAAAAAAACCTTTCAGCTTTCTGCATGCAGTATAAATGTGTTATTTTAGCCCATCGTATTTAAATACTTTGGCAACCTGGGGTCCTTAAACAGTATGGGAATAGCATTAACTGGGTAAGACTGGAAAGCTGAGAATCTTGTGAATTAAATGAGCCCAATTTTATCAATTTGTGATGATGTTAGTTCCCATATACTGTAAAACTTCAAATAATAGCCAGGGCTATTATTTGCTTAAATCACTGAACTCAGCAGGCCAGTATCACGGACGGGTGTCTATATAGGACAGGCCTTTAATTCCTTAACACAAAACTTGCTAAGCAAAGAGAGGAAATATAATCAAATTGTTTATTTAAACCAGTATGAATATTACTCGTATAAAATTTGGCTTCATATAATATATACCAATTATGCATCATTTATCTGATCCAACTCCAAAAGACAGCACATCAGAGAGAGTTACCTTTAGAGAGAGTTAATCCTGTTAAAACAATACTCACAACTTGGATTCATTTTTATGAAAAACCCTTTTGATTCTTTTGATCTGAGGACCTTTTATGGACTAAAGGAGTAAGGATAACTTACAGGTTAATAGAGGCATGGACACATAATTTGAGGTAGCCAACAACCCACTCTCATACATCTGAAGAACTTCTATAAAAAAAAAAATGAAATGCTTGGCAACCAGGCCAGGCGTCTCAGGCCTTCATTTGTCAAAATGTGTAGCCGCACCAGGCTAGTAAAGGAGACTGAGCATTTAATTGGTTCTAGGCTTTCAATTGAAGTTTTATGGTAGTAACCATTTCATTGCAGTGGGACTTTTTTTTCTACTTTAGGTTTTATTATGCACCTAACCAAAACACAATGATGCTGAGCTGCATCTCAAATTAATTCTCAGGTTCCAAGCCTCAAGCTGATGTACAGCACTCCTTTGTGGTATATACCTCTGACCTGCTATCTCCCCATAAAGGTCCCCTGCCCCCCCCTAAAAAACGTCCAAAAAGATTGGGGTTGAGGAAACAATAGCGCGCAGCACTGTGAGACTGGCACCAGAGAACATAATTTGTAGCTTCATCAAGCCCTTAATACACCATGCATTTTGCAGCCAAGCAATTACCTGTGCTTACTGTGAAAGATGCTGGTTGTTACAATGAATCTCAAGAGAATTACCGCTCAACTCTGCAGCTCCCTCAGCTCCATGGACCATTTTAGTGTCTTTCAGCTAACTGTTTTGTTTGTTACAGCCTGCAACTTTAGTGTTTTTAGTTAACTCTCACTGCTCTCATCAAACTGGTTTCTTCCCACAGCAGGCAGCTGTTTTCAGCAAACAGCTTGGATAAACCAACTGCATGTGTTCTACCCAGCACCAAACAGCAGACAGACAAAGTTAGCGAGTGTGTAGCGATTATGGAGCAGTTAGAAGCTAAAGAGCCAGATGTTTTTCTCAGGAGTCCTCGACGGAGAGTGAATATTGAATCTGCAGAATTTCAAGTGGATGCTGCTTTTTACAGGGCATATGTCAAACATGTATGTCAAACTGTGGATTCTTCCCCCAGGTGGCCCCAAAACTGGTTAATGCTGCTATAACTAATGATCACGATCTTTCTGCTCTAGTTTTTCCAAGTAGATTCAGTTGTCAAGAGTCTTTGGAAGAACACAATTGAAAAATGATCTATTTAGTTGTTAATTTATGAAGACCTTTGAGACAACCCAGTCACCAGCACATTACATTTATATGTTATTTTGTAGCAAATACCATTTCAACAATGCTATAGTTGACATGTCATTAGGTTTGGACACAAAAAACACTTGATTATGGTTTGGAAAAGATCATGTTTTGGCTTAAATATCCTGTTTGGGGGGCCAAATCCAGGCAGGAAAAGCAATGATGTCTCAATTGCTTTTCGTAGCACTCTCCCTGCAAATGGGTCATTACAATACGCCCATGTTTGGAGCCTAAAAAGCAGATGGAAACACAGCATTGACATGCTAAACCTCACTCCAGAAACGTATGTATGAAACGCACAAATGTAACATGTTTGTGGTTTGCATAAACGTATAATGCCAACACTTTCCTCTGGCAACTGGGCTGTTTGAGAACAGTATGTATAGCATGTATTCAAACATTCTTTTGGTTTTATAACTTATTAACTGGAAATGCTAATGGCCCAACACATTCTCACTCCGACCTCGTCACATATCGACATTTGGTCATGGACCTTCCATGACCAGACACGACGTGCAAGGTACCCGAGGTGCGTCTTCTTTCAAAACACACATCCACTGTAACAGGAAATTAACCGTTTACATATCGTCTCTTTTAAAATAAACGCACTTCGTCAGTACAACAAAGGAAATTGACGTTTTATTTCCTCCAAGAATTAATGCATGTGGTTCGATTTAGCCAACAAAAGCACATGGTTAGGTTTAGGGAAAAAGGACAGGGTTGGCTTTAGAATCTAACAGGACACAAACACCACTCTCCCAGGTGAAAGTCAGTGTTTGTTGGACCCATCCACCACTGCGCCCACCCGCCCTACACAGACTTTAGTCCTCTCAACTTTTGTTCTTGTCCCAACCCGTTTGCCCCTAACACCACGTATTATGCCAACACTGAAGGACGGCTTTTTTCTCAGTGTCTGACGCCACAAGTCACTGCTCAAGCACTGGATTTCACCATCTTTGGAATGAGACCAAGTTGAAGGATCATGTTCGCTCTTGTCTCAAGTCTGAAATAGCCATTATTTCACAAAAACAGAGATTTATCACCAAGATAAAAGACTGTAAATAATCTTTTATCCCTGTATATTCATCACAGGTTACTGCAGGTCTAAAATCCTTAAGACAAAAACAAGTGTAGTGTTGGTTCGGTCAAAGGGAAAAGAAGTGAATTTTAAACAGAACAGGGCTTTCAATCACAACTGAGTCTACGGCTTTTAGAGGTTGTCAGTTTACCCATAAAATTCAGGGATTTTTGTGGGAAATGCAGATTGCCTGGATGATAAACACACATAACCACAAAACACACACACACAGTCACATAATAAGAATACACAGCGACACTGCTGTCCCATGGTGCATCTGTCAGGACTTTTGTGTGTGTGTGTGCATGTCTGTCAAAAAGCAGGATGATGGACAAGGCTTCGTCCCTAAGCTGCTTCTGTCAGATCCGTGTACAGCAACAGAGCCTGACAAGTGTCTGTGTGTCTTTCTTTCTCTGTCTGTCTGTTTTTTTTAGGTAATGCAGGAAGACAAGCAAAACTTCTCCCTGTACTATCTCTCTCCTCCACTTTGCCTCATTCCCCTCCCTCTGTATTCATCAACCTTTGTTTGATTTCTCATATCAATGATGCTGCTCCGTCTTGAAACTGGATGACTGACCTGTAACATAGTCCATCCGGTAAGCCTCAACAGATGTATTTACAGGTATCATCTGTCACTATCAAATTTTCTTCTGATATTAAAAAAGTGCCTCATTTACATAATAAATCCATGATGTTGTCAAAGCAAGAATTTCAACAACAATTTCAGTGTAATATGCTTAAAACTTTATTTACTGCTGAAACATTAAGTGGCCATCCATTCCTCCCTCGTTCCCCGGGTGACACTCATACATTACACACATTCACAGCTACAGCCGGCTCCTGTTGGCCACTGAGTAGCTCACAGAGCATTACAATTGATTTTCTTTTCCTTTTTTTCTGGAGCAGTGCCTTGTTTATAGGCACTTCAACACTAGTTTTCCAGCTGAAAAAATAAAGAGTAAGTGAAGGAAGAGGCAATGGGGCATTATGCCAAACAGCTACACTGTGAATATAGTCTCCCTTTGCTCTTTTAAATCACAGATGTATGTTTAAATGCTGAATGTGCTGCTGTCATTGTGATTATGTCTCTTTAAGAGTCATTTTCATATGCCCCAGAGGCAGTGGGGCCCTCAAGGAGGGGCCATGCCCCCCGAAACAATTACTGGTCCCACCTGGTGAAAATAATTGGAGGCCAGTGGTACTTTCTTATGAGGCTGTGACATGCTCATTTTTTAAGCTAGCATGACAGTACATGTAAGTAGGTATCTTATGAAACTAGATAATCAAAGGCATCTGTTGTTACCAACCATGTCCGCAGCTTGATGAAAAGGGATCTTAATAACACACAAAAGTGAGACTAAATTTTGGTGCTTGAGCTCCCATCTCAAGATATCTGAATGACAATGGGTTCTATGGGTACCTACGACTCTCCCCTAAACTTGATAAGACTTGTTACCAGTACATGTTTCGGTCCTTACAATGAATGTACTCCTTCAAAATAAAGCTGTATATTTGTCTTTTAAAGAAAAAGGGACAACCAGTCTATCTGAAGAACAAAGAATAACACATTAAAACAGGATTGTTGTGGAACTCAAAATGTTAAATCTACCGGTATTAGTCTATGCACATGTCACAGTGGGCACTGTCAACCTGCCATACATGCCACTCTCTCATCGCCTGTCCACACACCTCCCACTCCTGCCAGTCCACCACACCCATCTCATCACCTGTGGATCATTACCTCCTGCCAGTATAAAGACTCCTGCTTCACAGACTCCAAGCTGACGCCACTGACTCAACCCGTGTGTTTGAGGGTTCCAAGCCAACAGTCTCTTGCTGTATTTTCACCTGCCTGCTCATTCTGAGTTTGACAAGTAGTTTCATTAAAGACTAGTACAAGCTGTCGATGTGTCTCTGGTGCTGCTATCGGGTTCATACTATAGCTGTGACAGCACTTCAGGTAATAAGTAATATTAACCATAAAAAGGGAAACAAAAGTATGTCAGTATACGATTCTTTAACTCTTCATTGACACAGTTTCCAACCAAACTATAAACTCCAACAGCATAATCAAATTACTGAAATTCAGTTCTGGCTTTTGGTTTTGGTGTGTAACTTAGCTATATTATTTTGTTTTTAGTCAATGTAAACTGTTGACAATTTAGTCTCTTTTAGTCATCAGATTATGTTGAATGTTTCAGTCAGTCTAGTCGAACTGAAACCAATAATTTTGCCACTGTTTGTTTCTCCCAAGTCCTGTTGTTGTCACTGTAAACTTTAACCTAAAGAGATACTTTCCAGATTTTCACCCAGGTCTGTGTCAGTATGCAGATAAAGGGTTTTAAGGCGCCCCTCTTGCACTCTGCTCCCACAGCTCCCAACTTGTCTGCCGGCCAAAATTTGCCAGATGAATGAAAGGCATCATTGATGACACAAAAATACATTTCCCATCATCAGGTGGATTTAGCTCATGGCATGGGCGGCGAGTTGCTGGCCGTTTATTTGCACACATTCCTCACTCAGTGGTAACACAGACCTGGTAGAAAATCAGCAAAGTATCCCGTTAAAGGTCCACTGTGTAGCACTTATTGGCATCTAGTGGTTAGACTGCAGAACTGAAAACTTCCCCCATGTGGGATTCTTGTAGACAAGCTAAGGTGGTCGACCTGAAAACACGAATGGGCAGCCAGTGTTTGATTTGTCCATTCTGGGCTACTGTAAAAACAACATGGTAGACTCCGTGGGAGAGGACCCGCTCCACATGTAGATATAAACAGCTCATGTTAAGGTAACAAAAACACAGCGATTCTTAACTTTGGATGGTTAGAAGCTAAAAATAACAGTTGATATTATAATGTACCATTTCTCCCAATACATCCCCCTAAACCCTACACACTAAACCTTTAAGTAAAGTTCTCTTGACTGTGTTCACTGTTATGATAGTGTAGTCCTGATTGCACTGCATTGCAAAACAAAACAAACATTTAAAAAACTTTCTGCAATATTTTGTGTCCTAGAATGAAAATAAAGACATATTTTAGTAAGGTTTTTCCATCAATTATAATGACTAGTCCATACCCATTGAGTACAGCATACCATACCATGACTTAGTCATACCAAATATTAGAAAAAACAACAACAACATTGGGCCACAGGAGGAGCCACAGCGATTGGTCACATTTTAGCCATTTTTAAGCATTTTTCTGTTGTTATAGCGCCACCCAGTTGCCAATTAGAGTTAAATTTCTCCAGTCACCTTGAGG
>NC_065513.1:33538549-33539661 GCF_006386435.1 Epinephelus moara | reverse complement strand
AGTTTCATGCAGATCGGTCAAACTTCCTAAGAAGAGATCAATTTTAAGTGTTTTTCAAAAAATTCAAAATGGCGAAAAATCTATATAAGCGGAAGTTATGGGTTCTTGAGGCAAATTTGTTCCCCATAAGGAGAGGCATCTCTGTGCAAAGTTTCATGTCTCTACCACATACGGGACATGAGATATGACCATTCAAAGTTTGCAATTTCAATCGGTTGCTATCCACCTTATTTTTCACGGAAACACGGAGGCAAAACAGAACGCAGCCAGCTTCCATTTTTTTGTGCGACACTTCCGGTCCAGCACTCTTACCACTGTGTAAATGGGAATCGCCTTGTTGTTTATCTTGCTGAATTTAGCTATATATATGTATATATCACATTTTTCACGTCACTATATCACCGTTTAGACTAATCTGATGTTTGTAAAGTCTATAAACACAATGACTGAACAAACATTAGTATTTCTGTGTGTAATTAATAACATGGTTATCGTAGATTAGCTGGGCTAACTGTTAGCCGTTAGCCCTTCACTGTGTTTGTAATAACTCACTAAACTCACAAAGTGGCCCGTCATGTCGTATCTGATAACGGGAGGCTTTTAACAGATGACGTCCTGATGTTAGCTTTGCTGCTGCTGTTAGCTGTCCCTGTCAGCTGCAGCCACTGATGCTTTCTAGACATCGTGATTTCCCAAAACTGAATAAATACCACACATAGCAACACAAGACTGCTTTGCTAGCTCAATCATGTTGTAACGGCTGGATGGTTGATGCGCACATGCTGATTCGGGTGCTATCAGAGCCGATCAGCGCATCACTATGGCTTAATAATCAACTCAGTCAATAAAAACAACCCGTCCTGTGTTAGGAGTGTATGTCGCTGACAGAAAGAAAGAAAGAAAAGGAAAAAAAAAGATAGAAAAGTAGCGTACACCTCACATATTTATTTCTCACAGTTGCGCACACGCGTACACCTCACATATTTATTTCTCACAGTTGCGCACACGTTTGGCTGGCATGCAAAAGCACCGTTTGTGTGTCTGTGTGTCAAGGGTGCGAGCAGCAGCTTCAGCTGCTCAGGTAGAGAGGCTGTGTAGCCCGGTGTGTTTTT
>NC_065513.1:33490818-33538419 GCF_006386435.1 Epinephelus moara | reverse complement strand
TAGCTTGCACCGTTAGCTCCGGTAAGGGAAAGCATGAGGGAAAGCGGCTGACCGGAAGTCACGCACAAAAAAACGGAAGTTGATCACTATTTACTTCCGTGTTTGAAAATAAGGTGGATAGCACCCCCCTTCGGCCAATTGATGTAATACTGCTTCATTCGCATCCTCCCATGACCCTCTGTGCCAAATTTCACATAGATTGAACAAGTCAGTGAGGAGAAAAACGTGGAACAGACACACACACACCCAGAGACAGACAGAGTTTTCGTCATTATATAGTAAGATTGTTGACCTTGATTCTGTACTTAATCGTCTTGTCTTAGTCCTGGAAAGAAATGTTGCTGACAAACATATATAGCCATCTTTTTAATTGCTGCATTTTGGTTCTCCAAGACATATTTGGAAAATACAGGTTTTGCACTGTATTTAGCTGCTGGGTGACTATCATGAGAGACGTTAGATAAATAGGCCAAAAATTCCAACTGTGATGTAGGTCTCATCAGGTCAAGGAAAAATAAGCACACGTCAGTGCCTCTGTTGAGTACATGTAGTTCTTTTCATTCAAATTATAAATGTTTAGGAAATACAGTTTAACCACATTTTATTTATATTATTTACCACCAAAAGAAAAGAAAATCTAAGCTGACAAAACTAAGAAAACAGTCTAATGGAGAAGAGGAACGAGAGGAATGTGAATTAAGCCATGCATATTTATAGCTTAGCCTTTCCACACCGGACTACTGACCCAGGAAAGAAAGCAATATGTGTGAGAAAAAGATAAATTGTTCTGCTGAACAGGAGAATCACTTAAGTCCAATTAATTCCCTTTACACATAACCCTATCCTTTAAATACTCTTTTCACACCCTCACCTGGTTTAAAACCTTAAATTCTCTAAATGCAAAGAAGACATGAAAACACTTGTAATTTATTATAGGTGATTGTACTCTTGTAGGGAGATGAAGTGTAAAATTTTATCTGCCTCTGGTTTACACACACACACACACACACACACACACACACACACACACGCACACAGTACACCTAACCATGATCACAAATACACACACTATCTCTCTCTTCCACAGGAGCACAATCAGCACTGACACAAGGTCAGACAGACCTGTGAGTCACATGTATGACTGTGTGTCAGTGAATCACTGCAGTGTTACTGATAACTCTGGTTTTCTTGGGGAGCAACTGATGATAGACGGACAGATTTACACTCAACAGAGAGAGATGGCTAAGAGGAGAGAGAGAAAGAAAGGAATGGAGAGGAACCACAACCCAGAAGCTAACTGTTCAATCCACATCTACTTAGACCTTAATGGCAATGCACTGTCTTCAGAACCAAGTGACCTTTCAGTAGCACAACTCCTGAGGTGCTGCAACAACAGTAGGCCAAGGTACTTATCCATAGTCAGTGTATTACATACAGTAGATGTCAGTCACCCCCTCCCTCGGTTTGGAGAGGCAGTCCACACAAGCTTAGCAATATACTGCTGCAGACGGGGGCAGCAGCAGAAGCCTTATTTTAACCATCCACAAAAAGGCCCACCTACAGAAATCTTTATCAGTTTAAGCATACACTACATCTAGAATATTTTCACTGCATTACCTTCCCATCAGGCCTCTCTCTTCAAAGCCAGACTCCATTGAGAAAAACATAAATTTAATATCCCTGAACACAGGAGCTGCTGGTCTAATGCTGCCACAGTCTATTAGTTTGTTCGTGTTGTTCTATGACTTTGGAGTTTAAATGGTTAGTTTGGATTAAGCCCAAGTCACACAATAAAGTGATCAAGCCAGTAGTAGACAAGCAGCTCTCGTGTTCAGCAAGCTAAAATTACAGTTGTTCTTAATGGATTCTGGCTTTGAAGAGAGTATAGATGGGAACCGGGGGCGTCGGTAGCGTAGTGGATAGTGCCGGCGCCCCATGTATAGAGGCGATGCCTCGCTGCAGCGATCGCAAGTTCAACCCCGGCATGCGACCCTTTGCTGCATGTCGTCCGCCCACTCTCTCTCTCTTCCCACTTCACACTACTCACTCTGTTCTGGCCATTAAAGGCGAAAAAGCCCAAAAAAATAATCTTAAAAAAAAAAAGTATACATGGGAAGTGAAGCCCTTCATGGCTTCCCTGTTGGAAAGAGCTAACTGGGGCAAGGTAAACCGGTGAAAATATTCTCAATGCAGCATATGCTTAAAGAATACTCCGATGATTCGGGAGTTATGCCCTTTCTCTGTCATTTTCATAAACATTAAATCGAAAAATGAGAGTCCTTTTTAGTCGTTTTAGAAGAAAGTTTGATACACGGAACTATAATGTGTTTACGCCCTGCGCTATGACCCGCGGAGGGATACACCGGTGAGCAGGCACATGCACAGACGTAGCCTGTAAATAAAACTCAGTTGTTTATTTAGCCTAACGATATCTCTGGACTATAGTAGCTGCAATGGACGACTTTGAACGTGATTTTGAAGAGTTTCTTGTAGTGGATACAGATCCAGAGCCATACCTGTTTAAGCCGGAGTATACAGATGAGGAACTCCAGGTGTTGGATGCTGAGCGGGCGAGAAGAGAGGCTGAATCCTCAGAGGCAGCGGAACAGCAAGGGGCCGAGGGGAGACGGAGGTCAGGGGAGGATTGGTGGTGTAGCTGCGGGGCTTGCCAACCTATGCCTACGGAGGTGGAATCATTTTGCTGCACAGAATGGGATTCGGTGCCACCATCGTTGGGGAGGCTAGAGATATATCACCAGGAGGAAAACCGCTGCAGAGAGTGCATCACAAGGAGTGAAAACTTTGCAGCAATCACTAATCCTGGCGTGATTGAAACATTTTTTCATGTTCCTAAGATAAACTGGAAAAAATGCCCCAGGCCTGCAGGAGCTGATGGACAGCTTTCAGTCGAGTGAGTAATATTGTCCATGTCATTTCTCTGTTTGCTTTTACTGAGTGACCTAGCGTACCTGTCCCAGAGCCAGCTGCAGCTGTTGCTCACCGGTGTATCCCTCCGCGCAGGGCGTAAACACACTATAGTTCCATGTATCAAACTTCTTCTAAAACGACTAAAAAGGACTCTCGTTTTTCGAATGAATGTTTAAACATGTTTATTTTAAATGCACGTGTAGAAATACCAGCTTCAGGGTTTCTGTAATGTTTATTTGTTCACTTTTACCGAGTAGGCTACTGACCCCCTATGGACTTCAATTGTATTTGCTAAGCTAAGCCGCAGTGCTAACCGCTGAGACCCAGCCACTGGACGTACAGACACAAAAAAAATATCGATCATGTTGGCTCAATATGAAAATGATAGAGAAAGGGCATAACTCCCAAATCGTTGGAGTATTCCTTTAAATCAGTGGCATAAGATCCTTACAATGGGCCCTAGGGCACGCTAGTTACTAGTTATACGCCTAAACTAGCTACCATATAATCCTATTGTCACATGATCAAATAGAAACTTGACACTGGATAATACCAACATACAAACTATACAAACTTAGTGTTAAACTAAAACTAAGGTAGCAATCTCAATTACTCACAATGGCCTGTTTTCTGCCCAACATATAGCTGGATGGACCACTCTATCTATGGGCCCCCCTTACCCCATGGGCCCCAGTTCAACCGCCCTGCCTGCATAGTCTATATTTACGCCCCTGGCTTAAACTGATATTGATTTTTTTTTTAGTTGGATAAAAAATGTTATGCTGCTGCCCCTGTCCACGGCAGTACATTGTTTAGCTTCTGTGGCAGTACTTCTGTCTGCTTCTCCAAAAGGGGGGCATGCCAACCAACATCTACTGTATGTAGTACACTGACAATGGATAGGTGCCTCATACAACCCCACTTAAAAAGATCTGAACTATCCCTTTAAATGGACAAAACAATTAGCAAGTAACCAGCAAAACTAGGCCGTTTATTGATCACTATAAATACAGTTCACGTGGTCACAACAGAAAGTAGGTCTGAGTTATTTGAAAGAGAGCTCACAAAGACTTCACTAAGCACAACTGTAGAAACAGCTAAAGCTTATAAAACTGTGGTTTCATTGTGACCTGCATTGCATGCACAAAACAAATTTAGCCAATGTCCTGGCCTTATTTTTATCTACCTATACTGCTTATTTATTTAAAGGTAGGGTCTGGAGGATTTTCCAGTTGCTGTATCTAAACACACATTCAAATTTGGCCCCTCCTATCAGGCTCTACTCTCCCGAGTGTACGGAGCCCGGAGGTATGGAAGAAGGCTTCACAGAAGAGGTTCAGGCAAGGCTCGCGCTGGTGCACGCTCGGACACGCTCGGGCACGGCACCTGCGCTCTCTCATTGGCTGGGGAAATCTCCGCCCAGAAGCGGTCCGAGCTCACAAAAACATCAAAATACAGTTAAAGGGCAGGAGCTCTGCAAACAGAGTCACCACCACACATGAGTAGAAGCCCATAGGTGATTATTAAGCAGGATTTCATTTGTCTATATTTTGTTTTGTTTGAAAATCCTCCAGATCCTACCTTTAAGGTTTATTTAGGTTTAAAAGTGACTTTAAAAAACTAAGTTTCCAATGAGGAGAAAAAAGGAAATAGATATGAGAGAGACAGAGAAGACAAAAAGACAAAAACACTTCAAGGGATTGAAGATGCTTCAGATGCATCAGAAATGACAGGGAATGGTTTGTCAACAAATTAGTTAGTTTGAGTTTTGTGGTCTAAAGTTCTAGCTAGGTTCTCCTGTGCATTGTGCAAGAAATACCTGCCCGCAAAAACCGTTGAAGGATAGATGAATTATAAATGCACGTTTTGGGCGCCTACAATGGCTTCCACCCAGAGTCCTCTGAGCTTCATTAAATATAAACCCACTATTCTATGAAAGTCTTTGTCTCTATGTCAATGTAACCTCTGCAAATGCCTGTTAGACTCCAAAACCTTTTCATTACAGCATCAGCCCTTATTGCTTGATAAATCTGTATAGACCAAGAACACAAAGGGCTTTGTATATCTACCAAGGCTTAAAAGTGATTTGGATGTGAAATTCCAACAAGCATCAAGTAGGTAAACAGTGTTTTAGGATAGGAAAGTAGATCTTAAGCCATCAAGGTTTATGTGCTCCTCTTGTATGTATTATTTTCATGTTCTTTTCATCAGTGATTCTGCAGCAGATTGGAGGTAATATTTTGAAGTTCATCAAAGACGCAGGTAAAAAAAAATACAGCAAAGCTTAAGCCAATTCCCAATTGTCAGCAGCTTTGTGTGTGTGCTTTAATCTATGATGGCTGCTAATGTAGAACTACAAAGGTAACGTGCAAAGATCCTCCAGGTAGTTACAAGTCTTGGATGTGAGACGAAAGGTGGGTTGTGTAAGATCAAGCATGTCACTGGGGTTATCCCAAGGGCATCTCATTTTGTAGGCTCTTTTTCCTTCAGGTAGCATGCTTGTGCTCATATTTCTTCAAATCAAGACCAAACTTCCCATAAGCCTTAGAGATGATGTTGCCTGTACTTTACCCTCACTTTCCCTGGAGTCAGTCTGGATGTTTGTTTTCTCTTTTACCTCACTGTTCACCTGCATCACCATCTGTTGTTGGAAGAAACTGCCAGTCTTGCTCATTCCTAAGCAATAGTCTTAAGGTTCATGTTAACAGTTTTACAGAGACATTTCTGTGTTTCTGTGGCCCAAAACAAGAACTAAGTCCTTGCAGTCACAATGCAGGTAAAGTATTTGAGTTCCTAAAAAGCTGCTGTGTTTAAGGGTGTTTTCACACTTGGTCTTTTTCAGCCCTCTAAATGGACTCAGAGTGGTGACTGAGCATTTTTCACGCATATGTGAACACTCCAAGTTAACCGAGATCCCTTCTGTCTGTGGCGCGGTTCGCTTAACCTGTGCCTTATGAACACAAAGCGCTCCAGGTTTGCTTTGTTCTTTGCCATTGTATTCAGCCCTCTAGATCACATGCTGTTGCACTGGGATGCTTGAAGAAACAGACGAAACCACGTCAGCCTGTACAGTAATGCTTGTAATGACGCAGGATGAGGAGTAGTTTGGTCTACGGAAGATACCGCACGTCTCTAGATGAATGTAGAATACATCAAACGGCAACAGTCTACAGCACAGAAACACTAAGGTTTTCCTCCAATTTTAAGTTAATCGGAAAGCGAGGGGCTTCATAACTGCACTGCAGTGCCACGTCAAAGTAAAAACAAAACTATGTCAAAATATATTATAGATAGGCAATAGTGTGAACAGAGAGAGGATCAAGGGCCCATCAGAGCTAAAGTGGACCAGAAAGAGAACTGAGTCCTTTTTCAATGAGCTGATGATGTGAGCACAAAAAGGACTGAGTCCCTTTTCTGTTGGTCCACTTTTTGGTGCACTTTACGGGGACTGAGTTCAGCTTGTTTAGAAAGGACTGTATGTGAAAACACCCTAAAAAACATCCTGGTCTATTTCTGAAGCAAAGGAGGTCAAAGGTATAGGCATCAAATGCCTAACATCTTAGGGTCTTTGGCTCTTCAAGCACTTTCCCATTATCTGAATTCATCTTTGAGAGGTATTTTTTAACCTCACTTCTCTCCAGCTATCAGCTTCAAAATACAGTACAAAGTAGGAATCTCTGGTATGAAAAGGCGTTTTTAGACCAAACAGTTCTGTGGACTTCCTGAGAGGACCTGCCCACTGGGAAGCTCCCCGGTGATCTACATACCTTCAAGGGCTATTTTCCAGCAAACAGTCGGTATAGTGATGTCACAAGTCAAAACTATGTTGTATTTCCACTATCGCATATATGCTCAGTAAAGTCTGGACTTCACTATCCATACATTTGTCCAAGTTTTCTCCCATTTTGTTACAAGTTGTTGTTTGTGTTTTGAGTCTCTAACAGGGTTTTAAAAATGCCAGTTGACGACGCTGCATTGGTTGTGTGTGACTAATTACCATATACTTACATCACTCGTGGTTCCTTTTGTGCTGGGAGAGTACCTACTCTGAAGTAGGAGCTAAAAAGTCCTTTAAAATGGCGCAATAAGAACTATGATCTTTTGCTAGCTCTTGCGTTACAGACACAACAGAAAGGGGCTTTCTTAAAACTAGGTTCTGAGAACAATAAAAAAGTTCCTCCAGTCGAAAAACACCTAATGTCAATGCAAATACAAACATAAAACTGTAGTTCTTCTAAAAAAATTCCTTTTCCTCTTTTGTGAGCCTATTTTTTTTTTTCCTAATACTGTTCTTTGAGGTTTACAGTGATCCATGGCTCTGAGCTTTGCACTTCATACTGTTAGTTTCTTGTAATGTTGGAACTGAAGCTTATTCTACAGTTGTACTCACTGCCACGCCGCTCTGGATAAAAGTGTCAGCCAAATGCCTAAAATGTAAATGTAAACCCAAAAGGCATTCTTCACAAAACAAAAGAGCAGACTCGCCATATGCTGTGTGTCAGAAAACGCTGCTGCATGTACAGCAGCAGATGTGTCTCAGAGACAAAAGTAAAAGAAGACATATTGTTTGTCCGAAGTTGTAGTTGGAACAGATGTTTGGGGGGAGACGGGTTGAAGAATACTGTAAGAGGCACTGTAGAAGTTCAGCTCATCCTGAATCTAAATTGAACCAGATGTCCAATAATTCTTAAGTGTAGATAAAGCAGTGTTAGGTCAAATTCTGACAGCGCATTTTAACTCTGAAACATCAACAGAAGGTACAAGACACAGAGGAGACAACAGAGAGGAAACCTTTCTAGATGATTAGTGCTGGTGTAGGTGCCAAAGTATGGAGTCAATATCTGTGTGTTTGGAGGATTTTTAAAGCCTCTCGTTTAGCTTAGAGGAGGAAACATCTCTAAATACCTTCATTTAATTCAAGACTTAAAGAAACAGAATGAGAAATGATAAGGAAAATGGCAGCCATTCTTTGGAGGTGCAGACATAATTCAGCACATCTCCTGCATATTCCTCAACACATTCCGGAGAAGCTGCCGTCATTGGATATGAGTGGCATTCAAATGAGTCAACTGTCAAATCATTAAAATCTTGTTGCCTGCTTTCCCTGCTTTTTGAGAGGCTGAGGCAAAACAATCTGTTGTTGTGATCGTAACACCGAGAAGAGACGGGGTTACTTTTTCTGCAAGTGACAAGCTGTCAACAAATTGAAAAGTCGAAAAAGGGATTTTTCTGTAACAAGGTCTTAACAAGTTGCAAAGTCGGTGCTATAACAAGAAGTTGTTCCGTGTGTGATGCATAATTCTTGGCTCATCAGATAACTGATCAAAGGTAGATCAGGTTTGATTTATTCTCACGTTATACAGTGTTAAAAGGTTGGCGTTATGCATTCTTCAAAACAGGCATATATTGTACATTTATACAAAGAAAGTTTGCCTATACAAAGTTATGTAAGACTTTTTAGGAGAAAAGCATGCAGATTTTTTGCATTCCATTTATCTTGCAATGGTGGTGATTTCAGATTCACGCTTTAGTGCTTCACTAAGACCTTGAATGTATGTATTTTTTTGAAGTCGGAGTGATGGACAGATTGGAAGGCAAGGGTTTTGAAATTTTAGAATGAACAGGTGTGCTTGTTTTTTAAGACATGGTGAGACAGATGGGGAGCTGTAAGTTTGGAAAGTCATCACAAACTGTTGTTAAACATTTAAAAGACGAATATAAAAGAGACGCGAAATGTTAGTCACAGGTCAAATGTGTCTCACTGCGAGAACATCTGCTGTATCATGCTACCCAGAATCTTTCTCTCTGTTTTTTTTTTTTTACTTTGGATTTCTCTCCCTCTTTACTAATAAAGGCTTTTTATTCACTTGTTCTTTCTTTCATTGTTGTCTTTTCATCGTCTTTTACTTTTTGTCCTGCCTTCTCTTACTTTGACTTTTTTTTTGGTCTTTATCTTCTTTAAAGCCATCTTGCACGCTCATCTTTCTTCCTCCCTGTACACTGTTCTCTGTCACTTCCATTTCCTCCTGTAACACAAACATAATATCGCACAAAAAACCTTTCCTGAGGAGCCTCTGTCAGTGTTATTAGCACTAACCATAACTGATGAATGGCCTTGAAAATACACTGCTTTTCTTTTCTTTTTTTGTTCCATTACCTTGGTTGAGAATGTCCTCACAAAAAAAAAAAAAAAACAGCTTTTGTTCTGTGTTTAAATGCCTAACGAAGGCGAAGGTCATGGAGCATAAAAGTGTGCAGTGGCATAAGGTAGTTATAATGGGCCCCAGTGCACGCTATTATTATGATGGGCCCCAGTGCCAGATTTTGCATCTGAATTAGCTACATTGTTATATTGTGTCATCTCCTCACACCATCATCAAATAGAGCCTTTACATTGGACAGCATGAACATATATATTACCCATCAATCATCTTTGTATAATAATCAATAAAAAATTATGTATTGAATAGGTTGAATAGGTGGCTGACAATGACTGAGCTAAGATCCTGTGGGACTTCCAGAAACAGACTGACAAACTGGTGATGGCTGACCACCCAGACATTGTGCTGATCGACAAACAACATAGGTAGGCAGTGGTGATAGATGTAGCAATCTCGAGTGACAGCAACATCAGGAACAAGGAACATGAGAAGCTCGAAAAATACCAAGGGCTGAAAGAGGAGCTAGAAAAGATGTGGGGAGTGAAGGCGACAATGGTGCCAGTGGTAATCGGAGCACTTGGGGCTGTGACCCACAAACTGGGAGAGTGGCTCCAGCAGATTTCAGGTACAACATCTGAGGTCTCTGTCCAGAAGAGTGCAGTCCTAGGAACAGCTAAGATACTGCGCAGAACCCTCAACCTCCCAGGCCTCTGGTAGAGGACCCAAGCTTGAGGAAGACACACCTGGACAAGGAGTTTTTATATATATAAGTTTGCCTTTGCGATGGCCACAGTGCGTATCTTTATTTATGCCCCTGAATGAGTGTTTCTTTGTGTGACACAGAACACCACTGTCTGGTCCAAGTTTCCTAAGTCAACATTGTTTCCTTTCATTTATTGTTTGATCTATGAATAAAATTGCCTTGCCTAGCCTTTGAAGCAGTGGTTTCCAACTAGTGGGTCGTGGTCCAAAAGTGGGTCCTGGGTCTATTCTGAATGGACCACAAATGACTTGCAAATGTGTCATTGGTAAAAAAACAGTACAGTGGATTTCCTGCTCAAAGCTTTTATTTTGAAGTGCTGTTTCCTGCTGTAGAGTGAGTGACTAATGGACGGCTACTTAACAGAGACAGCAAACTAGCCCGAAGACATGGCCAAACCCAAGTACAATGCTGAATGTATTAAACTCTGTGGACCTTGAACTGATGACTAAGGAGAAATCTGGACCCTGGGGCTGGACCAGTTAGGAACCACTGCTTTAAAGCATGACAAAAATCTGTCCCTAACCATGCATCATAGAAGAATCATTGTGCTGTTGTGTTAATTTTTTTGAAGGGCCGCACCCTGAACATTGAAGATTTCAGTCATCAGTTGGAGACATCTAAGTCGACTGAGATTCTTCAAGTTGAGTAGTCTTTTTATTCCCTGCTGTTATTGTTATCCTTGTAGGTCAATGTGCAGTGAACTTCTGGGGACATCCTAGTCCTCAGATGTAGCTGTAGAGTGAGCACTTCACATATTAACGCTGCTCTCCAGTACAGGCAGCCGTGGACCTAGACCCAGGGTGAGTCTGAGGGAGACAGAGGCAGCTGCCCAAAGGAAGATAGGCTTTGTCTGGTCAGGCTCCAAGATAACATTATCTTCTGGCTTCTGCTTAGACGTGTTGGATTTACAGCTCACAGCTACTTTAATACAGCACAGTCTCAGGCTTTTGTTTGATATCTAGTGTTGATTAAAAAGAAAAAAGTTGCGGCACATTTCCGATTCATCGTTAGCATAATTGGCATTACCATATTATTTTAATGTTACTGACACCCTGAATGCAGAACCTTGTTCAAACTGTCAAACTCTACCTGGGAAAAAGGAACAAATACTTTTTTGAGAGGCACTGACAAAGGCAAATAGGGCCATCAGATCCAACAACTGTCACACTGCTTACTGTGTGTCCTTTTGCAAGATAATAAGTGCATTTCCATCCACCTGTTTTTTTTGTTGTTGTTTTTTACATTGTCAATGTGCATCTGCATACAGCATAAGTTCAAATATTGCAAAAATGTTTTCATACCAGGCTGAGGTGGAAGAGTGGGTGTATCGATTAAAGCAAAAGTTGAATAGAAACAGACTTAGTGAATAAATCATGATATGCATGAATAAAATGTCAATATTTCAGTTGTTTGTTGTGGCTGCTGGACTGCAGTCTGTAACAAAGACATAAGGGTCCCGTTGTCCGTCCCCTCACAGTCGATCCAGACTGAGTAGCTCCAGTCTACTGTACAGTATGTGACACCTACATGAAGGTTTAGAATTTTATTTGCAAATTTTTGTATCGGATTTGATCTTGTCCAGAATAACAAACACAATTAGCTTTTTTCTTTTTTTAAATCAGGAGTGAGCCAGCAGCCCCCAACCACCCACCCACATGACCACACACACACACACACACACACACACACACACACACACTGCTGTCTCGTTGGATGTCTCCCTCCACAGACACTCTCTCTCCCTGAGCAGCTGGCTCCCCAGTTATATAAGTTTACTGCAAAATGACTATTGTGTAATAATGATGAAAGTTGCTGGAAAACAGGGATGTGTGTATGTGTGTGTGCAAGAGTCTGCTTTTGTTTGTGTGTGTGTGTTCGATTCAGCGTACAGTACAGGCAGTAAACATTTGAATGCCCTTACACCGCATGCCTCTTTGCTCAATGTATGGACGCTTAAACATGCCTATGCGCACATATGCTGGCCCCGCTTGTGTGTTAGTAATGCACGAGTGAGGAAAATGCCATCAGTTGCCTTCTGCTTCAGACCTGGTCTTTGTTTTGCACTGCTGAACAGGCCTCAGCACCACCAGCCCTGCAGGGGTAGCCATTATAGAAGTCCCTGCTCATGCATCCATCCTACATCTGTCCTGCATGGTAGTAAAGAGGATCTTTAAACACCATAATCTGCAGGAGTGTGATCATCAGTAAAAATGACAATCATCTAGCCAGCTGCTGGGGCTCCAGACTTTCTAGAACAATTTTTCTGACACATACTTTATGCTTTTGTTTCTGCAGGAGACCTGATAATAGAAATGCTGGAATTACTTGGTCACCAATAAAGACAACGTATTATATCAGCTCTATATTCTCTGCACTATGTGAGCTGCCTGCTCTAGAACACAGTATTATGCCAAGAGAGTCAGCATGGATATGATGATGGTATGGGGTATGACTTGTAAGAGGATGATGTGCTGTACTGGGAAAGGTGTGGAAGCCAATGCAGCTTTAGTACAGTAACTCCAGACAATTGTCCTACGGCAGCTGTCAAGCACAGCTGTGGAGTTGTAAGATAAAACCACTGACCATGCCTCCAGTTATAACTTAATTAGAAACACAGTGAAACTGTTGAAATATGTCTTCTCTATGCATTCTGTGACAACATGACTAGGTCATATTAATGAAGTGCCAGATGGGGTTGAGGGCTGACAAAGTAAAGTGAAAGTCACATGTCAAATATAGTCAAAGAAGCACTACAGCAACTGTTGTTGGCTGTTGAAAGGTTGTCGATGAACAGTGAATCGTGCTGAGATTACTGGGTTGCCTGCGGCCTTTTCTGTGTGGAGTTGGCATGTTTTCCTACAATATTCATGGATTTTTTCCGAGTGCTCTGGTTTCTTTCCGCAATCCAAAGACATGCAGGTTAGATGACTCAGAATCATTGTCTAGGTGTTTTAGCTCTGTGATAGCGGTATTTCTATTCAGCCGGTGCACGGTGGCATTGGTCCCAGCCTCCCATGACTTTCTGCAGAATAAGGGGGTGTAGAAAATGAATGAATGACTGCATGAATGGATGGATAGGTGGATGGAGGCGAAGCTCTCAGCCCAGGTGCCACAATAAAATGTTGGCATTGTACATTTCTGCAAACCACAAAAATGTGTACATTCCATATCTACATACAGCTTACAGGTATATAAGCTGGGTTTCTCATCAGGAGGAGGAGGGTGTGGATGGAGAGTGAGATCCAGACAAGACTAGTGTTGTTTTTGGCGTCCTGTTTTAATTTTAGTTTTAGTCTAGTCTTTGTGTCAAACTGTCATTTTAGTTTTTATTAGTTTTAGTCACGTTCATACTCTTTTTTGTCTAGTCAAGTTTCAGTCAACTAAAAGTCTGAGCATTTTAGTCTTATTTTAGTCAGAATAATAAAACTGATGACATTTTAGTCTAGTTTTAGTCAATGAAAAATGTATTTTAGTCTCTTTTTAGTAATGCAATTCTATTATACCCAGTCAATATAGTATAAGTACCTAGTATAGTATAACCAAACCAAAATTTTCTTTTCTAAATTAGCTCCCAGTTAGAGCTAAATATATATTTATTTATACAACAGTTAGTTACGACTGAGTAATTTGACTGGACGAGAGGCATTCCGTGAGTGCTGATATAGAGTATAACATCACTTCGACTTGTAACAGTAAAATCACTCCGCTCACAGGTGTTATAAATATAAATACAGCCGTTAATTAACCAACTGTCACACTCGCTACATTGACACAAACTGACACTATAGCGTTACACCAAGAAGATGGATATTTTCCCCAAAATTACATTTGAATTAAATTATGAGTGGTCGTCAGGAGAGGATGAGGAAAAGGAAAGCCTGGACTCTTCTGTGCAGACCTTCAGGTGTGTTTGTGTAACATCAGCTGACCTCGACAAACTGGAGAGGAGCAAAAATGAAGCGAACACAGTAAGGAATTATCAATGATCATCTGATGAGGTACTGATGAGGCTGAGGGAGAGTGGAAGCTGAATCTGGCCATGCCAACATCCAGGTTTGCCAACGTTTCATCAGCCGAACTGGACGAAGTTACACAGTTGCAGATCAATGTAAATACAAAGTAGCTTGTGAGTTCCTGGTGTGTGTGCTGCGTGACTGGGGGAACTGTTTTTTTTTTTCCGCGGAGCTACATAACATACTATAATTTATTTCATCACCTTTTGTTAACATTTCCTTACTCAGCATTGCTGTTTAAGCTGTTGTTTAACTGTTGTATAAAAGCAATATCACATGAGAGCGAGTGATGTTGTACTGTATATCGTCACGGCTGTAATCCGTCTGCGCAGTGCGACACACAGCCTAGGAAATAGAAATACTGCAAAATAATAATAATGATGCGACTAAATATTATAACGTTATTTCGTCTCGTCTCGTTTTGGTCAACGAAAATGAAGAGACATTTTAGCAGAGGTTTTATTTTGTAAACCACATTTAGTCTCGTTTTTATTCGTCAACAACATTGCATTTAATTATAGTTATCGTCGCATGACCACCATTTACGTTGCGTCTCGTCTCGTTTTCGTCATGTGATAAAGGTTCGTTGACGACGATATTTAGTCATACTTTTCGTTGACGAAAGCAACACTAGACAAGACCACTGTTCAAAACTAACAAAAGTGGGTGTTCTATAACAAGAGTTCAAGACACCTCCAGCCGTGTTGTAGCAGCAAAAGTGAGTGTTTTATAATGAAAGTTTGAGACATGCCCAGCCATGTGTGTAGCAACTAAAGCAGGATTTGTACTGCGAGGTCAGAACATGGCCCACCATGTTTTTAGCAGCAAAAGAGAGCGTTCTTTGAATGAAAGTTCTGATGACATGTCCAGCCATGTGTTTAGCAACTAAAGCGGTTTTTTTACTGCGAGTTCAGAACATGGTCCAACATGTTTTTAGCAGCAAAAGAGAGCGTTCTTTTAATGAAAGTTTGGGACATGTCCGGCAGTGTTTGTAGCAATTAAAGCAGTTGTTATTTATGTAGAGTTCAGGACATGTAAAGCCATGTTTGGAGCAACAAAAGTGGGTGTTCTTTAATGAAAGTTCAAGACATGTCCAGTCATGTGTGTAGCATCAAAAGCAGGTGTTTCTTAATGAGTTTGGGGCATGTCCAGCCATGTGTGTAGCAACTAAGTTTGTTTGTTGAGTGAGTTCAGAACATTGCCCACCATGTTTTTTGCAGCAAAAAAGAGTGTTTTATTAATGAAAGGTCGGGACATGTCCAGCAATGTTTGCAGCAATTATTTATGTCGAGTTCAGGACATGTAAAGGCATGTTTGTAGAAACAAAAGCGAGTGTTTTTAATGAAGGTTTGGGACATATAGAGTTGCATTTGTAGCTACCAAACTGGATATTTTCTCTTCATTTCTGTATATTCTTTAGCAGAACTGAAGAGGCTTCTTGTATGAGAGACGAAACGTCTTCAAGAAACTCGAGCAAGTCCAGTTGCTTACGATATAGCACTATAGCACTTATCATCAAAGCATGATGTTTTCCCAACCCTAAGCGAGAGGTTTTTGTACCTCAACCCACCCTCAGGTTACCAACAGTAACCATGTTTCCATTAGCCTGTTTAGATGTGCATCTAGAAGTATCGCATTGGAAAATTATGATGGAAACGGCAAAATTCGAATTAAAATCCCCTGATTCACACAAACTAAAATACGCTCGCTTTAGCCGGGTTTTGGTGGATTCGAAAAAATGTTGATTTGCAAAACGGGGGATGGAAACAGTTATGTTTGAATTAAATCTGACGTAGCGCACATCTCTCCATGGTGATATCCACACTCCAGGTCGGGAAGGCAGTAATGCATTTACAAGCTGGTTGCCAACCGCCAGAAAACGTACAAGAAGAAGAATGTGAGACTTGTTTTGTTTCCGGTTCTGCAGAAAACTTGCGTTCGTAGTTTTCACCAAAGTCCGTACATTTAATGGAAACACACAGGATTCGTATTTCTTTTAATGCACATTTCCCAATGATTCAAATCACTTTTGCATGGAAACATAGCTAGTGTTGTCACAACACAAAATTAACAACTGAAATGTAACATTTCAATATATCTGCTGCATATGAAATGTTCAAACGTAACATATCTGTCGATTGCATAAACGTACAATGCCAACACTTATTCTGGTGATTGGGTTGAAGAGCTGCAGTAGTAAAGAGCATGAAGGTGAGGTTTGTTACAGCCTCGTTATATGGAGAGTATTGAATGCACGTTACTAACTTTGCTGATTGACACTAAGATTACAAGTGGCCTGCGGGAGCTGCCATGAAAGGTAAAATCAGCAGGAGCTCATCAGCAAATCATTGGCATAAATCTGTGAATGGGTTGCATAAGCATTGTTGTTTGTATTTCATAAATGATTATGCTTGATGTACCTAATTAAAGTCTGAGTCATCACGCTTTGTCAGTCCTACATTAGAATTTCAGGTACACTCACTTTTTTCCTTGAGTGTTTTACAGCTGTCACACAAATTGTTTACCGCAATACCAAACTAACACCAACTTGATACTGACCCTCTCTTTTTAGGTTCAATCTTTCCTCGGTGGATGAAGCCAAAGTGCAGCAAAGCGTGGGACTTTTACAACTGCTACCTCTGTACACATTTTTTAAGCAGGACACCGATAATGTAATCTGCACAGCTTGATGTTTAGTTATTGGATCCCTTTCAAATAAAAACCCTCACACACGGAATCAAACCGCCCACTCTACTTCCCACCACACATGGGATTAGAACGACATATTTCTCTGTAAACAAAGACACAGACAATAGTGGTGGGTTGTTGGCCGCTGCGGTAGCTTCGAGCTAGTCCTCTGGGCTGAGGTCCCAGATTAGCAGTGTAGCAACCAGTTACTCCACCAGAGATCACTTTGAGCAAGCAGACTGGAATGCTAAAGGAGGACTTTTACCATCGGATCAAAACTGATCAGAATCAAAGGAAACTCCTCGTTATTCACATGGTACTTGATTGATACATAATTAATATGTTTTGGTTTGTTTGTCTTGTTTTCCAGTATTACAGGGCACTTTAGATTTCTGTTTTGTAACAAGAGGAGGAGCAAGACAGCTACTGTACTGCTGAGGGTGAAACAGATACCTTTGTAGTGTTTCTATTTATAATTAACTTGTAGGAACTTCTTGCACTTTTTAAATTTAGTTTATTTCAAAACACTTCCTAGTAAGCTAATTATCATGCAACTGTTAGCCTGACTTATGAATGTATTTTTCCATTGCCTTCTGAAAATGCTACAACCTGTACCCAGACTCAGCCTATGAATATGAGATGGTGGTGACAAGCAGTGTGGGTGCATTTGGCTGGACATAGCTAAAGAGTCAGGGTGTGGCCTAACCATGTTGGCAATGATTCCCAAAGACCACTCTGCTGCTGCCTTCAGCAGGAAAACTGCCTCACCAGTTGTGACACCAAATCAGCGTTTGAGGTTTATAAGTACAGGTCTTCTCTTTAGAATAAATGAAACCTCAAAATACTCAAAAATTATATCAGGAGGAAATTAGTCCAATCAGTCCATACTTAGGTCATTTTCCTTCACATCCAATGATGCACAGGCAATTTTTACTTCTCCTGATGCTGCTGGCCACAAACAAACCCAATCCGCCTTATCTGTTACAGAACAGAAAGCATGTGAGCACAGACCTATGAGCTGTGAGATCTCTACACCTTTGCTGGTGTTAATGCAGAATGAAGCATAATCACAACAGCCCTACATACAGAGCAGCAGCTGTGGTCAGGTTAAATGAATGTTGGTAACAAGGGATTCAAATATAAGTAATAGCCAAGGTGGGAGTAAGTCACAAGTAAGTCAAGTCATGAGATCTTGATGATCTGACTAACGCTGACATTTGAGCAGCCAATAAGCTAGTAAGTTAGCTAAAATGACACATTCTCATTATCACTGATGGATGAAGTTGAATACTATGGTTGTCATGTCACTGTTTTTCAAGCTGCAGACCTCACATACCAATGTTCTCTGCTTAATAATGTCATCAATGATATGATCCTTAAATCCAATTTTTAGCATTTTTGGATGAGCCCCCTGCATGATATCTGCCTTGTGCTTTGGCCTCTGCTGGTCTGCTACGTCCTTTTGGTTGCCAGGTTTGCACACATTGCACTTGAAAACACCCAAAATGCGACTTCTTAATATCTAGAAAAATGTAAATATTTCACCAAAAAAGTCAAGTCCTTTTGAGTCATCTATCTCAGATTAAAAGGCCTGTGCACATCAAGTCCATATTTTTTGTATTTTCGCTATTTTAATCCATCATCCAGTAAAAATTGTTACGCACAGAAACCTTGTACACAGAGTCCCGGGCGTTTAGCGGCCTTTTCATTGCAAAAAAAAAAACCTTGGCAATACGAGACAAAATGGAAAGACACATTTGTTCCCTTGCCTCTCCACGCTGGAGTTACCTCCCTGACTGTCGTCACTCTCTGCCCACGTCTCGCATTTGGCACCACAGCTACCTGTAGGGGCTGAGCTGTCCTCCCTCTCTGTCTCAACACTGTTGCTTTCTCTGTTTGTCTGTGTGTGTGTGGTCCGCATCCTCTATTAAATATCATCATCATTATTCAACTGAATAAAACTATCTGTTCCTGAAGTAAGCTGACTGAGTTATGAAATTATACTGTGCAGCCTGTTCCTCTCTCTTGTTGCAGATGTGTCCCATAGGTTACGCCACATCTTCTTTCTTTACAGCTTCTTGGCCAAACAACTCCCTAAAGGCTTTAGACAGATACGAAAAACAAAAATCGAATCTGTTCAGACAACTTAAATGATGCAGTTTTTGAGTCAATTTGAGTGACACAAAGTGAGTTAACATTATGTTTTACCCTGCAACAATTTTCGATTAAAAACACAGACTTGATGTCCAAAGGCCTTAAGTCAAGTCCCAAGTTAAAGTCATGGTGAGTCTTTCAGCAATGTAAATCAAGCGCTTCTCAGGTCTTTAAATTTGCAACTTGAGTCTGACTCAAATCTATTCATGTGACTCGAGTCCCCTACTGCTGAGAAAAACTGTAATAAAATGTCATAAATCTCATTATTGCACGCAAACCTATGCTAAATATGTACCAGAAGTGTCAAGTTTTTAAAAAATCTAATTAATTAGATGCTCTATGATTAATTAATCTAAATTAATTGCATACATCAATTTTTGCTGTGAAAGTGTTTTCAAAAATGTTATTTTAAATGAATTCTGGCAATGTGTCATAGTAAAGCTGCTGGATTTTGGTCACAATTGTCCCCTGTCCTCAACCACCAAAATTGGTCTTCAGTCCACTGCAATCCATTTTGCAAGAGAGTTAGTCGGTCACAGGAATACGTACTCAGTTTGTGTCTGAACGCCTGGTCAAGTGGCTTGACGAGGCTGGCTGCTTGCGCCAGCATCAGAGGCTGTGCTAGCTCAGACCTTCAGGTTCACTGCTAAATGCTTTGCGTTGAGGTGATATGTCAGGCTTGAAGTACTCCGATGATACGAAAATTCGTTACTGCAGAAATTGCAGAGTTGACACAACATCTGTCAGTGAAATCAAAAACTGCCAGTCAGGGTTGTGCTGCTATTATCAAGACAAACTTTAGGGAGTCACGAGCACTGACAATAAAGAAGAGACTGATCTTTGTGGAAACAGAGCTAACACCAGGGAGAATTTTAGGACAATACAGGCCACATGTGGCTGAGAACTGCTTACTCAAAAGTGCAATAAAGCTCCATGCAGCTCATTTAGACGAAAAGATAAAAATTTAAGAGTCCAAGCCTTCAGCCTCTCATTTATTATGAGTGGAAGAGATCCAAAAGTACCTCATCCCTCCTAAGTGAGGAGATGGCAATGAGAGGCTAATCATCATGAGTTTGCGTGCATGCGTGTGTGCGTGTGTGCGTGTGTGCGTGCGTGTGTGTGTGTAATTCGATTAGTATTTATCTACTAAAGCATCTCACTGGAGTTACACACACATACTCTTAAATGGACACATACAGTACACTGACATCCACAGGCACACACACACAGAAAGACACGCACATCTGCTCAGCCCAGAAAGAAAAACACAGGTGTCAGTGGGCTCCAACAATGGTAACCGAGGTACCAGTTGGCAGAACAAACAGATAAACATGTCAACAAAACCAGCAAACAACAAGTTTGATCAACGAGCACAGCTGGGAGCAGAGACTCGATGATAAGAGGACAACCACCGGAGTCTGAGGTGCGTTTCTGGGAGGGAATGGAACAACAATATATGTCATATCAGTTTGTTGTCCGTAGAGAAGAGTGCTGTCAGGCAGACTGCTCACACACTCACTCATTCACACACACATTGACATTAACAGGTGAAGTGGATGTAGGAGCTCAGGGTATATGTGAAGTTGTATTGGTCTCAGGTGGTCTGTGAGCTGTCAAGACACTTTTACACACACAAACACAGTTGGTGTTGAGGCTGGTTGGGGAGCTGAATGTCAGAAAACCTAAAAACTGAAGATGGCAGGAAGTGACTGCAGAGAGGGAGAGATACTGTACATACTGCAGACACAGAACATACAGTATATAAGATTGATTACCAGCAGTTTAGAAATCAACTTGAGCGCTTCTATTGTTTATGCCTTTAAGAGCACTTCAACTTTTAATACGTTCTCCAGCAACAAGCACTGCATTCAGAAACCTTATCGCCAGAAAATCAAAGCCAGAAGGACGACGATAAGCAAAATGGATGCTGTGAAAAAGTTAATATGTTTTGCACCAATTGAAATTTAAAATAACAATTTGGCTGATATCCAATACCAATGTTTTATGTTGTTTATTTTTCTTTTCTTTTTATTTATCCCCTGTTTTGCACCAAGGAAACAAAAAAATCTACACTATGAAAAAATAACTCAACTGTTTGAAAGTAAACAATCACTCCAGTACGTATTATTCATTAACTAAGCTTAAATAAAACCTTCTTTCACATGAAAAACATCCATTTTTTTACAATATGAAATTTCTCATAACTGCCACTCTAATATCTATTTTATATCACTGTGAAAACTTCAACAAATTTCTCCTTCACAAAACTGCATTTATTCAAGTTTGTCTTCAAAAACTACATTTTACAAGATCACTTTGAACACATCATGAGAACTTTATAATTTACAATCGCCCATTACTCATTTTTACTGAATAGAGCTTGAACGCATCATAATCTAACTCAATGCGACCTCTGTGAGCTGTTAGTTGCAGCCACTAGCTGCTAACAGCTAATGTCAACTATATCTCCTCTTGCTGATGTCAACACAGTATTGTTGTTTATATTGTGGCACTACCAGGGAAACAACAGGGTGTGCCCTCTGACGCAATGATGGCGAGTTTACTGTGACCTCTGTTCATCCCGTGCACATTTTCTATTGTCCCAGGGGATGACGGGACGCCAGCTGCTACTCACCATCTCGTCACACAACAATGGGATTACAGAGTCCATTTGACAAACACTCATTGTATTGTTCTTGTACCTGCTTTTTAGCCTGTGCAAAATTGATGTGACACAACTGAACAACATCGGCCACTATCGGTGAATGTCATCTTATTTACCGATAGGCCGATGGCAGTCAAGAAGGCGAATATCGGCTAATACCGATGTTTAGCCGATGAACTGGTGCATCCCTAGTTTGAGTCATTATGTATTTTAATCTCAGATCTGAATGTCAGAATGTCCTTGTCTTAATGTTAGGGCTGTCACGATAACTACAACATATCAATACCGTGCTAATGACAAGCTAACCACAAGGAGTGGCAAGCAACCACCACACTCACTATATTCATGGTTTTTTGGGTTTTGTTTTTTTTCAGGGGAGCTTCATGTAGTTACATTGTGCTACATATACAGTTTTCCTGTCATCCAGAGCAAGTACTCTACTTTGTGCTGACATTTTTACTTCCACGGATATTCTGTATAATAGCAACCAGATGCAACCGAAGCATCTTAGCTGACAAAAACACTGTGTCCCATACTGCTCACATGAAAGTGTAATGGAACAGTTGATTATCTCTGTAATACAATGTTTTGATCATTACATCAAAAACAAAACAAAGCAAAAAGACTATGTACATTTGCTTTGGTAGATGAGTGCAGTAGATACCTTGTTCGTTACTGCCACTGCTCTATGATTAAGCCATGCTGGCCAAGCAAAATAAAGGACTGGTAGTGAAATGGACAATCTTACAGGTTAAAGTGTCTCATCAAAATTCCAGTTTGCCCCCGGGCAGATTGCAGGGTAAGTGAGACTGTTTCAGCTCTATCAGAGATCAGTCACTGAAAACTTTAAACCTTCACAAAAAAACCAGTGAGCGCACAAAACGTGAGCGGAGGCTAAGTATGCAGATTTGAGTATGCTAATGTTGTGCTGCTAATCTTAAGAAGAGCTAAAAGGTTAAAACAGTCACCTGCTGGGGGAGAGATGCAGCACCTCGGGGTTCCATTACTGTCATCGCAATTAAAAAACCTCAGCAGAGGCGCTCTTTAGAACGCTTCAATCCTCCTCCTTTCTTCTGTGCTTCAATAACACTTGTAACACGTAGAGTCACACTTACGCACACACTCACTCACACACACACAGCGCTGCCTGGCATGTGGCAGCAATTGTGCTTTTCATAATGGCTTCTTTCATACTGCAACTTCATTGTACGTGCATGTGTGTATTTGCCTGTGTGTAATTCAGGCGTTTGAGAGAAAGATATAGACCTAAAACTGTGGAGGCTGAGAGAAGAATAGCATGAATCATGAGGTAAAGATAGTAGGGGATCGCCATGAGGAATGACAATGAGATGCAAAACAACACAGAGAAATGAGGGATCAAAACTAAAAGCAAAAAGACCTTCAAGTCACTGTATGTGTGTGAACTGATATCTGAGGAGCATACATTATTTACAGCGTAGACAAAAAGGAAGTGTAAAGGTTTTTTAATGTTCAGTTCACATTTTATTCCAATTATTTTGTAATTTTACCCTGTGTTGCTAGACAATGTTCTCTGAATATATCAGGTGTCGCTGGTAAGCTACAAATTACACTTGGTGCTGCATGTAGAAATCTACGATTAAAACATAATTATTGTGTTAATACTTTACTTAAATGTCAGCAGTTAGTTACCATGTGCAAACAAAAACACAGTCAAGAAAACTCAACATGGAGGTGGCTGAGCCTGCAGCTATCAGATAACAGTACTTGCAGCTAATGGTGCTAACAGTGCTAACTACAGCAGCAATGCTGACAGAGCTAATGAATCTCAACCCAATCGTCTGATAAAATGTTAGCTTTGAATGTGTCTGGAGATCATGGATGTATCACATTTGCAAGTTTTTATGAAGCGGACATGTTGAAGCTTTATATTTCAACAACATTGTGGTTACCTTATGGTGAGGGTTTAAGCACAAATCCACTTAGTTTTGGTGAGAAAAAGATTGTGTTTTGGCTTAAAATACCCAGTTTTGGAGGCACAATCCCTGCAGGAAAGGCAAGGATGTCTTCATAAAACAAACAACAGCTTTCTGTGGCACTATCCCAGCTGACAGATTGCTACAAAACAACCATGTTTGGAGCCTAAACTCCAATGGAAACACAGCTATGACTGAGGAACGCTAAAACACAACTGGTTCTGTAGTATGTTTGTCTCAAACAATAGTCTCCAGTAGTCTGCACATTGGACTCACATACACTACCATGCACATGCATCTACCGTCTACCACAACAAAGAACAGATTACAACAGAATACAACACAAGTACAAGTAGCATGACTTCCTTCTCTGCTCAGAAAGCCATTACTCTACTCTATCTTTATATAACGAAAGTAGTTTGCTGCTATATTAAGGCTCTGAATATAGAGCTCCTTCAATTTTGGTGTCCATTTCAGTTCTGGTGACAACAACTTTACTCCAAGATTTGAAACATTGTGCGTCCATGTTTTCAACGGAGTCTAAAGCAGGATTTATCTTTGTGCGTCAGCTCTATGCAGAGCCTACGCCGTAGCCTACGCACATGGCCTACGCCGTTGTGAGCCCTTATACTTCAGTGTGTCTGTCACTCTGCAGTTACACCTCCAAAACACTAGTCACGTAATCCTGCATAATACTAGATTTGTTTTTTCAGCAGGAAACAAGGCTCATGAGAAATGTGGCCTGAATTTAGAGAAACACTAGCGAGAACCATTATTTTGCTAATTCTCAACTGAGAAACCGTGTAGTGCCTTAAAAAAATCCTCAAAACTCCAAACCTTTCCCCAGTCATTTTCATTTTGATTATTTACTTTCTATTTTACAAATGCTGTTTCATCACCTCATAAACACAGACATGGACCTCCACATTAACTCTATCATTCATTGCCAAAACACAGGAAAAATGAAGTATATAACCACAGATAGAAGAGAAAGATGTCAAGAGAGAAAGTAAACAAAGCGCCTAATTAAGAGGAACAACACGCTGTATGACAAAACAGAAGACATTATAGAGATGGGAAGACAGAAGACGACAGGAGGAGGAGGAGGAGTGACAGAGAGATATATTAAGAGAGAAAAGGAAATGACAGGACAGCCACAATGACCTTTAAGAGCTGAGGAGAAATGGATAAACAAATACAGTTCACGCAGTGTCAGTGTGTATACGACCGCTTGAGTTTCGCTCAGTGTGTGTGTGTGTGTGTGCGTGTGTCCCTGTCTCAGTGTGTTTGTGTGTTTGACAGACGTCTCTGTCCCGTCCTGTCTGTCTTTGGTCCAGGTGCTGCAGTGTGATAACAGCTCCGCCTCTCTCCTCTCCTCCCTCCTGGCCTGACTAAGTCTACTAATTCAACGCGCCGCCGACGGAAAGCTTGTTTCCGCTTCGAGAGTCAGCTCTTTGGAACTCATTCAACAAAAACATCCAGTGTAGACTTTAAGGAGCTCATTCAATGGGCTCTCTGAATTTATTTGCCATGGCTGACTCATCTACACCGCAATATGGAGTTAACATCAAAATGACAAATAGAGGTGGTGGGAGCCTAATGGTGAGCAAACTGAGCTGCTGGCTGGAGGGTCACATGCTCTTGATGACTCTGCGGAGGAAAATCTGGGCAGAGGAAAGTGAGTGAAACAAGTCTCGTCTCCTTAACAGTGATGCTGAGGCACCAGGTCTGCCAGCTGCAAAGTAGCAGAGGACTAATGTTGTACTGAGCAGCTCCCAGGTGGGAATGTTTGGAAGTAAATAAGTGTGAAAAAAGAGTGCTGCTGAAGTATGTGCTCAGCAATTTTTCGGAGTGAATAAAGTTGAAGAAAGATTTCTATTTGAGGGAAAGAAACACTGTCAGCGTTTGATCCAGGGTCTAAAAGTGGCAAGAGCTCGACAAACTTTTAGACCAAAGCCACATTACATGTCCTATTAATCAAAAGACATGCCCCAATTGCTAATTATAACTGACACTTTTATACTTGTGAGTTAAAGTTTGATTGACTGGATGAAAGACAGAACTTACTGTACAGTAGCTTTACCACCAGGCTAAAGGTCTATTCCAGCAAAGGGTCAGAGATAGAAGTATGACTGCATCTTTTGGGCCCGCTTGCTCCAGATCTATGTTAAATCTCAGCAAAATCATACTCAGAAAAACCCTGTTTCTGTGACTAAATAACTATAATACTCAGCTTTCTGTGTTCTTCTGCCAACCTGTCACTCAAAACCACAGAAAAGCCAACACCAGAATCCTTGTCAAGCCAAATCATGTCAAGCAAAACAAATATCAATGCTTGATATTTTCTTCAAATTGAGACCCACGTCTTTATCTCGCGTAGCATCTTTATTTGGGAAAGTATTAGCTTTCAAAAGTAATTCACGTAGGTTTAAAATGTCATACATGTAATGAGATGAAAGCCCTGCAAAACATCTACAATGATATAAAACTGCACTGAATGGAGAAACTGATTATGATTGCAAAAAGTGATATTGTAAACTGGCCTTTAGGATTATGATTATATGGAAATAGACTATTTTGATGTAGTGCTTTTATTCAAAGCACTTTACAATGTGCTTTCTATTCACACACACTCACATTGATGGTGTGGGAGCTGACATGCAAGGTTCTGGTTCACCGTCTTGCTCAGGGACACTTGGACATGTGGACAAGAGGAGCTGGTGATTAAGCCACCGACCCTGTGATTAGTGGACTACCGGCACTACCTCCACTACAGCCACTCATGATCAGAGTGCGTTAACAGCAGCTGGTTAAAGGGAAACTTCACCCCAAAATGACCATTGCTGTATCAGTTACTCACCCTGAAGAAGAAGAAAACTTCATTTTTCTCGCCTCTACGGTGAACAAAGAGTGTAAAAACCCATGATTCTGGAAGAACTGAAGTAAAGGGGGGCTGTGTTTAACAACAGCAAAACTACAAAACCTCACGCAACTCATGCAGTATAATCCAATCCATATTTATCCAGTTGTATGCTCAATACTTCCCCAACACATTCTCACTCCGACCTTGTCACATATCGCCACTTAGTCGTGGACTTTCAGCATCTACATATGATGTGCAAGGTAGCCTGGGTGCGACAGTGCGACTCACGTGACCCCTACAACTCTGCACGGGTTCCCACCCACACAGAGTTTATAGCCTGCAACTTCGTACCAGTCATTTAGAACTGAAGAAGCTTCTTGGATGAGAAACGCAAGCAAGCAAGCCCAGTTGCCTACGATATTAGCACCTACGATTACCATGACCTGAATGACTGAAAATCTTCACCGACAATTTCAGCCTGTTACCCGCATTGTGTCTTTTCAAAATACACTTCCATTTTCACAGGAAATGTACAATTTCTTTGTACAGAGTCTCTTTCAAAATTAACGCACTACGTTGGTACAACACTGCAAATTTACCTTTTTTTCCTTCAACAACAAACGCACGTGGTTAGGTTTAGGCAACAAAGGCACTATCAGGCGCCATTACACACTGACAGCGCCTGGCCATGTTTCCTGCAGACTTGAAAGGACGGCTCTTTTTGTTGGTGTCTGACGTGGAAGTCACTGCCCAAGCGCCAGTACTCGAAAACTTTGGAATGAGACTGGGTTGACTTCCCATACATGTGCAATTTTGTTAAAACCATTCTACTTAAAAGTCTTCAGCATACAAGCAGTGCGTTTGGACAGGCACTTGCATTTGAATTTTGCTGCTGCATTCCAGACACGCTAATCGTCTGTACGTGAGACTGTCCATGCAGATGTGTTTTAAATAATACGACTTTATTGAAAACACATGATTTTGAGAGTACTGAGCACATAACAGGATAAATGAGACTTGGATTATACTGCACAAGTTGTGTGAGAGTTTGTAAATCGATGTTTTGATATAGTTTTGCTGTTGTTAAACCCAGTCACCCTTTACTTCACTTTATACGTAGTATTCATTGTTTTTGTTCTCCACTGAGGCATTCAAGAAAAACAGTTTTCTTCATGAATTCAAGGTAACACTGGGTAAGTAGTTTATATACAAATAGCCATTTTGTGGGTGAAGTACTCTTTTAAACTGTTAAAACTAAAGTTTAGGAAATTAAAGTTCTCAGTCGAAATTATAGGATAAGTGCAGGCGCCTGCATGACTCACCAGGAATATACAAATCACTTCATAAAAGCCACGGCTGAACCTTTGAAAGTCACCAGAGAGCCTTAACTGATTGTTCACAAACTGCATGTCAAACTGCCACAACCTATCTCCTGTCTGCTCTGTTCCCTGCTTCAGTCAGTGGTCTTCAATCAGCAGCTCAAACTCACTAACTCCCCCTCCCCACCCCTCCGTTTTGCCATGATGGATAGAGCCTGGTCTTTTCCTCCTCTTCTCCTCCCCTGTCCCCTGTCAACAGTCGAGATTTCTGGTGAGGAGAGGCGGGAAGAGAAGTTAGAAAAGCGAGGAGGAGCGGCAGTGGAAGTAGAGCAGAGCGAAAAGAGGAATGAGGAGCGGAGAGAGGAGAGAAGCAGTTGAATAAAGCTGCTGTGGAACTTTTCCCCCAGTTTCAGTTAGGTCAGCGCTCAGGGTCATTATAGAGCTGTCACTTAGAGCTGGGTCCTCAGTGTGGCTCCCTCCCTCTCATTTTCCACTTTGTGTGGGTTGAAGCTGTGGTTAAATAATCTTGTTTTTATTTGCCATTGTTTACTGGTTGCCAAAGAAACCCAAGACATCCCTATTATTCTGCCAGTGTTTTGTTTATTCTAATAAATGTACAGCACAGTGTTTTAAGAAAATTAAGGAAATTGTTGAACAATCTTTGCAGACAATGATTACCGTCATCACTGGATGCTGCTGAGACTTGAAAATAAACAATGCCTATAAAGCAGCACAGGTAAAAAGTTTTGTGAAATATGATGATTGTGTCAAAGTCAGGGACTGTGGATGGTTATAAGCACTTGCCTCCAAGTTAAAACTTAACAATATTCAGATTGTGATCCCAGCCCAGCTGCCAGAAGGAAATGTTGGCATTGTATGTTTCAGAAAATCATAGATAAGTTACATTTGCATGTTTCATGTAGCATATCAACATTTCTAAAGTGACGTAGCTCTGATTATATGAGCTGACTTTGTCACTGGTAGGTGAAGGGGACAGCGGATGGCCTGATACCTAGATTAGATGTTTGCCAAGCTGCAGACCCCTGCAGACCAGTTGGAGACCAACAAAATCAACAAGCTTTTTTTAGCGCGACATCAGCAACATCTGTGATTGAGACATCCTCCAAATTTGCAGCTGTTATTGTAGCACCAAAACTGGTCCTTTGTTAGGTAGACCTCAGCAACATTTCCAGCTGTGATTCTGTGTTCTTTTTTAACCAAGACATCGACTGCATTTCCAACTATACTGTTGCAACGAAAGTGGTTGTTTTTTGGCAAGGCATCAGTGGCATTTCCAGCTGTGATTTTAGCACCAAATCTGGTTCTTTTCAAGCAAGACATCGAGCGCATTTCCAACCACAACTGTTGCAACAAAACTGGTTGTTTCTTAGCAAGACCCCTGTTGGTGTTGGTGTTGGTGTTGTGGCACCAACACCAACTGGGTCTTTGTTTTCGTGACAGTGTGGCACCAAAACTGGTAACTTTTTTAGGGAGACATCAGCTACATTTCCAACAGTAATTGTCACAGCAAAAATAGTTGTTTTTATAGCAAGTCATCGGCAGCATTTCAAGCCATTATTGTAGCACCAAAACTGGACCTTTGTTAGCTAGACATCAGCAACATTTCCAGCTGTGATAATGGCACAAAAACTGGTTGGTTTTTTAGCAAGACATCAGTGGCATTTCCAGCTGTGATCACAGCACCAAGGTGCTTGTGTCTTAGCGAGACATCGTCTGCATTTCAAGTTGTGACTGTAGCACCAAAAGTGGCTGTTTCCTAGTGAGACATTGGCAGCATTTCCAGCTGTGAGTGTAGCACAAAAACTGGGTGTTGAGACATTTTCAGCAGTGAACATGCCACCAAAACTAAAGCCAAAATATGATCTTACCATAACAGAGTGTTTTTTGTGCCTGAACCACACGTTCACCACAGCATAGTTGAATTGTAAAGAAACATTAAGTTCCAGAATATCCACGACTTATTGACATAGCAAATCTTACATAGTGGTTTGCAGAAATGTACAATACTGACAGTTTTTTGGTGACTGGGTTAGTGATCCAAGTCTATCATGTTTATATTATTTTGAAATATTATAGATCATTTGTGACAGTAATCCATCCTCCTGTCCATATGTCTGTAAAGAGATCCTTTACTAGCCCAAGTTTAATAGAAGGAGGACAAAATCATAGTCCCTGTTTGGTGAAAAAAAGAAGTAAACCAAAGTTCAGTCAAAGTTAACATGAGACTTCAGGAGTCTGAGTTAGCCAAATCAAGAGGGTATCTTACAAAGTCAGTCTTTTTAAGTATGAAATTCTTGTGTTTGCTTGACTTCCATCTTTCCTGACTCAACTTCTAACATTTAATTCCTATAAACAACACCTACTCCTTCCTCTCATCCTCCTCACACTTCCTTCCCCCATGTCTCTATCAAACTCCCCCTCTCTTTGTGCTTTCTCTGTAGCACCTACCTCCATCTCTTCCTCTCTCCCATTAGACTAACTGTCTGAGGCTCTTATGTAACTCCACACTGAACGCTATAGGTGTCTCTCACTCTCATCCCTTCCCATCTCCTGTAATGCTCTATGCCTTCTGTGTCTCATGGCTGTCTGATTAAGGCTGTAGGAATATCTGCCAATATGGCTGCCCGTATCTCTGGCTACGTGTCTAACTGGTTGAATGGATGGTTTGTTAGATAACTACAGAGATGGATGGATAGATTGTTTGTTTGGATGACTGGATGGCTGACAAACTGACTGACAGGTTGGCTGGGAAGCTGATGACTGGATAGCTGTCTATCTGTCTGGCTCGCTGCATGTGTGCATCTGTAGGATGGCTGGCTAAGCACACGTGTGCATATGTGTGTGTGTATCCCCTTTATCAGCTGGTTTTCTGTCCATCTGTATGCTGGTTCCTCCATATCGTACTCTTCTCCTAAACTAAACTTTCTCCCTGCTTCCATCTATGAGTGGAGGAGGAGAGAGGAGGGGGCTGGGTAATTTGGCATGTTTACCGATTCAAAGTGTGTGTGTGTGTGTGTGTGTGTGTGTGTGTGTGTCGATTCAAAGTGTGTGTGTGTGTGTGTGTGTGTGTGTGTGTGTGTGTGCGTGCATGCATATGCATACAGTGTATTATGCAGCTTTTATTGTTTTGTTTTCTTTCCTCCTATCCTCTCCAATGGAGCCCATCAGTATCTGTAGATATTTTGGCGACGGGTCTCCACTCATGCCACCCACTACTGATCATACTTTGACAGGTTCTGGGAACGCACACACACACACACACACACACGCACGCGCACACACACACACACACACGCGCACACACACACAGATTATGGCATTGTACCCCGTTGTTTAATTCTTAAAGTGCCACTGGGATCCTGGCAGCTTAGCCTCATCCATGTCTTAACACTGACATTGCGTGTGAAAAGGAGAGTGTGTGGCTCTGTGCGGAAGTGAGTTTTTGTGTATGTATGTTTCCTGTCAATCACACATCAGTCATGCATACACAGTACTGACAGGTGTCCTGGAAGTCGGTCCTGTTTACACTCAAAAATAACCCCAGAGGTTGCTTCAGTCGCGATGTGAGTACAGAGTAGAAACCAATATAAAAGTCAGACAGTTTCCTGATTATTTTCCTGTAAAGTATTAACATAGCAGGCGTTTACAGAACACAATAACACTGTGCTGCAAGAAAAACTTTCATTAGAGTTCCTTTTCAAACACTGCAACTGTTGAGGGAGACGGTTAGATAAAGCCTCTAAATTTAGAATTATTAAGTGTTTATGCAACATCTTTCAAATTACTCTGATTGCATCAGGTTTTTGGTTTAAAAAACAGAAAAGTAAACAATCCTGGTGATATTTTGTGCCTTCCACTGATTGCTTTGAGCACATTCATTGTCGGTTTCTTTGGTGTGATTCACAGGGAGCAAAGATCAATGCAATGTTTCTCAACCCAGTGGGTACTTCTGCAGTCACCAGGGGGTACGTGGAAAGATTGTGGAGTAGCTCAGCCAATTTAATACATTTATTCTCACATTAACCGATAAACTGCCAGCTGCGGTGGGCTGAGAGCACAGGACACACCTGAGTCAGCTCTAACACCTTCACGCCACCTGCTGCTATTTGAGAGTTTGTAAAAATGATTTAGCGAGAGAGCAGGAAAGTCACAATGGCTAAAAGTGCTGATAAATTGTTGGAAAGCCCAGCTCCTGCCACTCCCAAGTGGAACGAATGCAACCAAATCTACAGAAAATAAAGAGAGACCAAATCCAAAACAGAAAAAACTCAGGGACCACTGTGACATCTGAGAGAGCCAGACAAAAAAGTTGGGGAACACTAGATAAGTGTATACTGTGTCTTTTTCAATACTACCACCAAAGGTTCATTTATGCTCAACATTAGATACAGAGACATACACAGAGACAGAGATGAACAAAGCCTGCTGTCCGTACTTTTCTGAAAGCTTATGGATATGGATTATATGGAGCAGTACCACCAGAGATTTTGGGAGGCAGTGTAGCATATTTCAAGTGAGATATGACTGTAGGAGACAACGAAGAAATTTAAATTATGGCAGACTGGAATGAATCGGTAATAAAGTGAATATCTCTGTCCACATGTTGATATGTATATATGATGACACAGACCACCACTGTCTACAATGCTGCCTCCATTTAAAGGTACAATATTACAACCTCCTCCACTGTCTTCTCGTTTGTTGTTGTGTGAAACTTTCGACTCTGCCCTTTAGTGCCAATTTTTGGCTGCCATCATACAGGACACTTGGAAGTATAAGGGCAGTGACGTTTACAGTGTTTGAAATGGACGTGTATTTTCTTACCTAAAGGGAATAAATGAGTCTTTAGAATAATTTCTCACATTACCACTAAAGCACCGTGGCGCATCGAGTGCCGCCCTTAGCATACATCGGACGCGTCACAATGCAGCTCGTTGACAGACAACCACACAAAGTTATTACTGCTTTTACTACAAAAGATCTGTACCTCTTCCACCTCTGTATTAACTTAAAATCATGCGTAGAGAGCCCCAAACTTAACTTGATTTCTCACCTGTAGAGTAGGGCTGCAACGATTAGTCGACTAATCGGTGACTATTTTAGTAGTCGACTAATTGGTTTGAGTCATTTTTCATAGAAAAGTATTATAAAAGTACCCCAAAATACTCGTATTGCAGCTTCCTACGTTCAAATATTGGCAGCTTTACACACTCTCCCATGACGGTGAACTATAACCCTTTGGCGTGAGTATGAAACAAGACATTAGATGACATAATTTTGGGGTTTGGGAGAGACAGACCGACATTTTTCAACATTTTAACACATTTTTCTATAAAATTATTAGTCTACTAATCGAAGAAATAATCGACAGATTAGTCGACAATGAAAATAATCGTTAGTTGCAGCCCTACTGTAGAGCCAATCTCCAGAGCTATGACTCGCCAGGCGATATCTTTTTGGCTATGTCTTTATAATGACGGATTGTGGTTCATTTAGCTCAGGATATGTCTCGACCTCAAGAACGAGTCTCTTGTAATCCAGTCTTTGTCACACATGAGACAGCAACAGACTTCCCTTCATGCATCCATGTTTAGGAGAGGAGTTGAGCTGCCACAGGAGCAGAGAAGAAAAGCTGCTACGGGAGCTGGTATGTACAAGCAGAAGGGGAGTGGGGGAAAAGTGCACTTAATTCTGCGGGTGACGAGGCTGGAAATGGGACAGTGATATAAAGTGCAGTAGGGCGGTGCGTCCAGGAGCACCTATACATGTCTAGCCACCGCCAGTGTACCAAAAAAATGGTATTGCATGTGTTTCGGCCTTAACAATCACAAGTCAGAAACCTTCAAGTACAAATAGTTGCTGCATTGGTTACTATGATTAATTTGGCTAGTAAAACAAATGTATTAAGTAATCAGCTGTATTTAATATAGTAATGCCACCTCTGGTATTCTGTTTCTCTAATGACCACAGTAATGATTAATTCTGTTTAGCCTTTAATGTCTGCCGCCCTGAACACCCACTACCAGGATCTTTATAAAGAAGTTCCTGTGGTGCCCATGTGAAACACTTTCTGTTTACAGTAGATTGTTTTAATATAAACAGAAGAACTGGGGAGTCACGTTCAGTTACAATACTCTCTTTAATTTTATCCTAACACACAAACAAAACAGAAGGACCAAAAAAGGCTTAAAACACATAAGTGGCTTGCATAATAATTACTTTACAACATGCTGCTCAGACGTTTCTCTAATGCTACATTGTTCTTTTTTTGTCTCTGAGAATTTGGATTCAATTTTTTTTTGATACAATGCCCTTAAAAGGATTAACGCATGTATCATTTTGTACCCCCCATGTCTTCTACCTTACTAGATGTCCCCTGGAAAACTCATTATACAGACCATTCTCTGTGATCCAATCCGTCTGTGTTTCCGTCTCTTATTCTCCACTGGAATAGTCTTGTTCATCCCTCCCTCCCTCTTTGTCTCCATCCCTCCCACATGCCACCTCCATGCTGGAGGACTCATTATGCAGACCAACTCTCCCTCTGTCTCTCTTATCACTCTCCACTGGAGTACTCATTACTGTCTCTCTGTCCCTCACTTCTCTGTTTCTCTCGTTCCCTCTTCTTTTATATCTTAATCTCTGTCTGATAACACACACACATACTCACACACACATTCACTCACTGCACAGTCATCTCTGTACTTGGTTTTACAAAAATGGCAACAGGATACTACATAAAGCACTATGATTTGATCTTATTCTAAATGTTCAGATGTTCATTACCCTGTAAATGCAACTGATGGCTGCACCAGACACTGCTCAGCAAAAGTTACACAGAGTTGCTCTTTATTAGATCTAATCATTATCTTAAACCATTTCACATTTAATATAGAGAGAATGAAACTCTAGTGTGGTCATTTTGCTGTCCAAGAGCCCTGGAGGGGGAAGTGCTTCAGACAATAGTCAATGTCATCTGAACTGGGACTGTCAGTAGCAAACATCTGCACCCAACAAAGATGGAAATGGGCTTTTTCAAGGAGGGAGAGATGCTTTAATATCACCCAAGCAGTAACTTCCAGGGCCAAGTGCAGTGCCAAAAACTCAGTTCCTCTAATGGCCACTTGAGGCTGGCTCCAAGAGCGAGTCAATCCCCATAGACACTCTCACTAAAATACCCAACATTACAGCAGAAATATACATGTGTACACCCTGGTACCAAAAAACAAAATGGTATTGGTCTCAATAGCTAATTTACCCATTCATGAAAACTGTATGGGGGGTCAATATTTATATTACTCACCATTTAAATGTAATTTAGGGGTAGGGTTGTGCATGAGTAAGGGCGTGGCTGCTTTGAGTGACAGGTGGATGTAATCCATTGACAAGTTTCTACTGTGGCGACAACGTCGGTTAGGTAACGTGCAGTAACCATGGCGTAACCCCAGATTCACCAGCACATTACTCCTACTACTACTCTTACTCCGACCTTGTCACTTAGTCATGGACTTTCCATGTCCAGATACGACATGAAAGGTACCCTGGGTGCATTGGTTGTTGATGTTCTGAGACGCCGTGTCAAGTTCTGCCTGTTACATGCATTGTCTTCTTTCAAGATACACTGACAGAGAATTCACCATTTACATACAGTCTCTTTCATTCTCTTTCAATTGATGTTTGTTTTCCTTCAACAACTAATGCATGTGATTTAGACAACAAAATCAGGTGGTTGGGTTTCAGAACAGGGTTTGGCTTTATGATCTTACCGGCCGTGAACACCGCTCTCCCAGTTGAAAGTCCGTTCTTGTTGGACCCATCCACCACCCCTCCCGCCTGCCCCACTCGGACCTTAGCCACCTTTTTGTTCTTGCCCCGCCATGTTTCCCCCTGACGCTGCCGGGAGCCGTGAAGCTATAACAGTGACTGGCCGTGAACCATGTTGACGTTAATGGACAGCTTTTTTTGTCAGTGTCTCATGCCGCAATTCACTGCCCAAGCGCCAGATTTCAAGACTTCAGAGTGAGACTGGGTTGAATTCACAGAGTAGGCATAGCTGTTACGTGTCACTATTTCAGTGTGTTTTTGCAGCATTTAGTTGTACTAAAAGATGCCCTAAAGACTGATACTCAGTTTTTGCGGTAGCTATGTGTATTTTGTTTTAATGGTTTCAAGCCTGTTTTTCACTTGCGAAAATCAGCATTTGCAATATCACAATTAACCATAGTGCAAATGCATTGCGCTAATCAAGCTAGTAGCTAGCGTTAAGGTAAGCTCCACCCTCTTGTCGAAATAATAACACTTCTCATCACCTCTGGTTCCATGATGGCAATGGCCAAAATGCCAAACTGAAGGCTTCAAATGGGAGTCCACAAACCAATGGGTAATGTCATGGTGACTACATCCATTATTTTTATACAGTCCCTGCTACCACCCAAGATGATAATGCTGTCTCTTTGCTTGAGGGTTGACCTAATGAGGCAGCTCAAGTTCTGAAACAGTATTAGTGGGACTGCACTCAGGCCGCAGATGGTAGGAGTCCTGCTTCCTCCCCTACGTAGTGACTTCACAGACACTACTTCAGCGCTCTGTTTGCCGTGCTCTCTCTGACCTAAAGCAATTAACTTGCATTATTTTAGGCCTCTACTTCATGCTGGCACAGATCAAGCATAGTGACTTTGCATCAGCCAAGCAGCAAATTCACTGGCCTCAAGCTGACTTTTTTTTTTTACTACCTACTGTTTTCCTTCCTAATTTGGAAATGTTGTGGCTCCCCATAATATTGTTTGCTCTGAAATGTACATGAGGGTAAACTAGACTCAGTGTGTCTGCTGCTTCCAACACAGTGGCACCAATTTGTCAAAGATCTTTTTCAGACATTTTACTTGTATCCATGCCTTTTAATCTGTAAACTGCTGTTTGTTCTTTCTCAGTGGTACATTGCAAAGTCATTAGCACTCAATATAACAGATGGTGAAGACTTCAGGTTAAAAAGTCATTTTGGACACAGCAGATGACACATTCATTTCAAATCAAGGTCAATTTAGTAGCGGTTCTGGAGCTTTTGATCATATATTACACCCTTTTTTATGTTGTTGAGTAAAATAATCCACAAATTTAGTTGTAAATACAACAAAAAAAAATATGTGCATGGGTAGACAGCCCTGACGCTAAATGAAAATGGCAAACTGATACTTTAACACCTCAAACAGCCACCTCTTGAATCTTCCAAAAACCTTAAACAGCTTTTAAGGGTAGGTATTAAATAGAAAACACACCATGAATAGCCAAAACAATTAAAAGTTCATCCCATCAGTCTAAGAAGGAAGCAAATCAATGATGCCAGTTAGGACTAAAGCGAACTTCATACCTTTTGGGTCTGCCTCGGTTCGCTTGACGTAAATGTCATCATCTGCCCATGTCCACGAGGGTCCGCATGAACCCCTATGTGGACATCTGAGTACAGCCCATAAATTGTGACCTCATGGATTGTACACATAGCAAGTGCACTGACTGCTCATGCTCCAGTTACAAAATATAATCTCTGGTTTCACACTCCAGTCCAGTTGGTGGCATATGCACCTCGCCCTCTGTTTCTGTCCTCACAGTGTGCTGGTGTTGGACTGTCGGTTGCTGCTGCTGCTCGCTGTACGTGCTTACAAATTATATTCAGCCACAAAATCAGCCTGAAAAGCTGGATATCAGAACGGAAGTACAAAGAGTTGTTGCATAGAGATGATACACCATCTCATCTAGTTGCATTGGTGTGAACCGGCAGATTTTTAGAACGTTAAAGAATGGCACGTTGCAAGTAGTCGCCTGTTTTAGCTCGTGTCGCTGCAAATCTTTGGTCTGAACTGGTACTTAGGCAGAGTAGTTGTGTCTCCTGATAGAACCCTTGACCAGCAAACTCTTCTCTGGTTTCCCACAGACTCTCTTCACTTTTACTCAGCAGCTAGGAAGAAAGACCCGGAAACGTCTTAGCTATTGAGGAGATTGGGTATTGGAAAGTGCAACACTGTGGTGACATTTGTGGTCTAGACACGCGGTTCGTGTCTGTTGCCATTGTATAGATACACTATACGAGTGTGCGCATGTGTGTGCGTGTGTGTAAAGGTATCTTTGTGGATCGTGTTCCATGGTTAGATAAAGATGAGTCCTTCCACGAGGATGTTCAGCAACTAATCACAAGATGACTACTTTAATTAATTAGCTGACTGTACAGCACACATAATAAACACTAATTAGGAGAAAAGGAGGCGGCAAGAGACAGAGAGTGAGAGAGACAATAGACATAGAGAATTATGAGAAATGAGGGGGAAAACAGTGATAATAAGACAAAGAGAGAAGGGCAGGCCATCAGTCAGTAACAAATGTCGTATAGACGGAGAAATAAAAGAGATGGATACTGCTTTCACTTCCTAACTTCCCTTTTCTGTTCCTCTCGTACCTGTTTCCACCCCTTAATTTTCATCCACCCCCACTCCTTTTCCTCTTATTCCTCCTTTTATTTCACCTCACAATTTTCTCCTTCTCTAGGCGATTTGAATTCTAGCAGACAAAAAGCTTTGCAGGCCCAGGGGCTTTGTGCATGTTCTCATAGCGATGCCGGCATTTATACGTGCATGTTTAGATTCTTTTGTTTGTATATGCACATGGCTGGGTGCCATTTGCATGTTCTTGAGAGACATTTACACACGCTGAGACACATCAAGTACGTGTGTGTGTGTGTGTGTGCATGGCTTTCCTCTATAGGGATTGGAATATAAAACAGAATTGAGACTACCTTCAGAGGCAAAGAACAAGAAGGGGATCAAACGACGTACCACACGCTACTTTAAAAGACTCACAGTGTGTGTGTGTGTGTGTGTGTGTGAGGGAGAGGGTGTGTGTGTTTGAACGCGTGTAAGCTGGAACATTTTTTGTTAAGTCCTGCTAAGATTAGAATAGAGGGGGGTTTACGAGGAGAAGAATAGACGGTAGAAAATAGACTAGAGACTAGAGGCATCAGTGATCCCTTTGTTTTACCAACAAGCTGCTCATCCAACAAAGGTGTTAAACATCCAGATATAATTTTATATCTGAGTCCCCATGGCCCGAACTGGTGGCAGTGGTTGAGCTCCCTCTTTATGTGCTCATCCTTAACCACTTTTGGAACACATTTGTCATTGCTGTACTGTGTATTAAACATTCCTTAATGTCTCACAGTCAAAAAAAAAACTGAGCCAGGAAGCCAGAAACCATAGAACAAGAAGGTAGGAGAGATGAAACCATAAAGATGAAAATAAAGAGGGAGGGAGGAAGAGGGAGAAAGGAAACTTAAAAAAAAATGAAACAGGCGAATAGAAGTGGAGATTTTGCTATGAATAATAGCCCATTCATCAGTGCTAATTTGCTAGGCTAATGTTCTCACTGAGCCTAATGGGGAAATTAGCCGGGCAAATTAGCACTGATAAACGAGCAAACACGAACTGCGGTGGTCAATCATGGAGCCAGCCATGTATTCATACCATACCCCGGCAATGGAAAGCATCTGTTCTAAATGAGATTTTAGTTCAAGTTCAACAATTAACTGCTCCTCATGGCCAAACTGCCTCCCAATAAACGTGGTAATAAATGGAGATACAAACAGGAACAGACATTAAAATGATCACATTAAATGCACTGACAGAAAGCTGTACGCTAATGGAATAAAGTAGAGTGAAAGGGCTTTGCAGTTGATCAGGTTAACAGCATACGAGATAAATAAAAGCTATTTTTTTGTGTATTTGAATTAGCCAGCAGCTGACTGAGCTTTGGAAAGCCAACAGGTGGCTAAAATGTCTCTTTAATCTGATCGCAAATGATGTGGTTATAATAGTATATAAATAACACAAGTCATGGGAATATCATTCACTAGAAACTCTATCCACAGATGTATGTTCCTTGTTATAAAAACATGACAGTAGCAAAGGACTTTAATTTGACAAAATTAAATATATATACGGTGTTGTACAGACATAGTGCATTTATCTTCAAGAAGACTGTATGTAAAGTAAATTTCCTGTGAGAACAGAAGTGTATTGCATGTAACAGACATAACTTGACACAGCGTCCCAGAATGTCAACAACCAACGCACCCAGGGTACCTTTCACTATCTGGACATAGAAAGTCCATGACCAAACGTCGATAGATGACAAGGTTGGAATGAGAATGTGTTGCATTCCACCAGGATGCATGTTTGATGCTCAAAATTTCCTGGCGGAGGACCCCAAAAACCCTTGTTTCATATGTGTCCTCCCAATGTTGAAACAAAACCTACACCCTTGACTCAACTGAGTCAGAAAAAGGCATTAAATCCCTCCAATATGTGTAGCATCTTTGATAGAACAAACTTAAACTTTATTGGATACTTCGCAGATAGATATCCACTAAGACAGAGCTGGTGTTTCCTCGACTAAAGCATCAACAACCACTTACACACGCTGGAATCTAAAAGGACTTTGGGGGTTCTTCAATTCCTTCATTAATAAGTAACTCGATCATTAAAGTTTAACACATTCAGGTGAAGCTCTTATCCAGAGTGACTTGAGAATGAGTGCAACAGTAGAGTAAGCTTGAATTTCCAAGATCACAACATTACAAGCGATCAGTAGATTACAAGGTTCAGAGCAACAGTGCCCTGTGACAGAATATCCCTGCGGCCTTAAAAAAGGTCATGTAGCAGGAAGAAGTCAAAAGAAAGAAAAGAAAGGAACCAATGGCTGCTGCTGTGCAATCCCAGTTGAATCCTTGAAGAACTCCATGAAAGATTTATGAATTGTTTTTAAAGGTCCACCAAACTGTATCTAATCTATGGGACGCAACGTGTCAGGAATGAACAATAACAGCCTTATTATCAGGTGGGCACCTTCTGAGACGGCACAGCTCAGAGCCAGACTCATACACATCATTGGACAAGGTTTGATAGGAAATCTCAAGTACAGATTAGTTGAACTTTAAGCACTCACCCATCACTTTATTTCAGATATTGCAGCTTCTCTCTGGAGAGAGATTTTTGGAACATGTGCCAATACAACCAGGACACATAAAGGACATTTCTACAGGCTGATTTTTGTCTACAGTGTCAGACCTGCGCTTTCTGTAACAACGCATAACTGTTATGGTGGGTGAGCAATCATATGTGTGAAATATATTCTATACAGTTTTGATGGTGTTCACTGACTCAGCGGGTGAATGCGACAACCATTCAATAGCTGGATTGTGGCTGAAAGGGGAGAGGGAGACAGTCACACTTGATCAAGCACAAATAGGGTTATTCTGTGAGGAGAAAATAGTCGAAACTTGCTTTTTAAATTTTCCAAGTACATGCTTTGGAGTTCTGAGAAACAATCCTTTAAAAGTAGCAGTGTGCAAGGTTTAGGGGGGATTTAGTGGCGTCTCGTAGTGAGAATTGCAGATTGCAAGCAGCTAAAACTTCTCCCAGTTGGATATCCTTCAGTGTTCACTGTTTGAGAGGTTTTTACCGAGAGCCGAATTATCTGCAGAGGTCTCTTCCTCTCCAAAACAAACAGACCAGGTGATTAAAAACAGTAAAAACACTGAAAGAAGCAAGTTACAAATCAGTGTTTCTCCTATGGTGTTGGGTATTTCACAGACAGGCCACTCGCCCAGCACCTGCTGATATCTGCCCACATTTTTTCTCTGATAACTTAATGTGTGCTCACCTTTTTTTCTGATCCAAACAGTCAAGAGGTTTAAAGAATTATCCACAGAGGTCTCCTCATTTCCAAAACAAAAGGACCCTGTGGTTTAAACCAGTAAAAACATTGAATAAAGCAGTTTGTACATTAATAAAATCAGTGTTTCTCCAATGCTGTTTGGCATGTTGGAGACTGGTGGCTAGCCCAGCACCTGCTAATACATGCTCACCTTTTTTTTTTTTTTGATAACCTAACATCTGGATGTTCAGGAGGTTTTTAGTGGGAATTGAATTTTCTGCAGAGGCCTCTTCCTCCCCTAAACAAATGTACCTGTGATTTAAACCAGTGGTTCCCAGCTGGTCCAGCCACAGGGTCCAGATTTCTCCTTCCCAGCTGGTCCAGCCACAGGGTCCAGATTTCTCCTTAGTCATTGGTTCAAGGTCCACACAGTTTAAAACATTCAGCGTCATACTTGCGTTTGGCCATGTCGTTGAGCTAGTTTGCTGTCTCTGTCAAGTAACTGTCCATTTGTCACTCACTCTACAGCAGGAAACAGCACTTCAAAGTTAAAGCTTTGTGCCGAAAATTCACTGTACTTAGAAATAAAGTGTGTTTTTTACTTGACACATTTGCAAGTCACTTTTGGTCCATTCAGAATGGACCTGCAACCCACATTTGGACCACGACACACCAGTTGGGAACCACTGATTTAAACCAGTAAAAACACTAAACAAAGCAGTGTTATGTAAAAAATTTGGCCGACACAAATGGCCCTATCTAGAGCCAGTTTGGTTTGTCTAATCTGGGCTACGGTAGAAGCAAAGCGGTGCAACACGGCGACCTCCATGAGAAAACCCACCGGTTCTTATTTTCAGGTGATTATACACTAAAGAAAACATACTCAGGATAATATATTCCATTTTTGCTCATATATTCCCCTAAACACACTGGACCTTTATAAGACAGAACATTTACAAAAACTGTTATAGCCACTGAAGTGTGCTCTTGGCCTTTCTGGTTTAAAATATATGAAAGAGAAGGAACCCATTTGAAGCTCATCAACGTGACAACTAATATCAATGATTACAACTACTCAGATTACACCTGTCGAACAGGCTTAGGCCCTGTGCCCACCAAACCTGTTCTTCCCAGCTAAAAGCACCAGGCGCTCCTCAGGAAACGCTCAGTTGGAGTGTTTGGGAGCGCTTTGGAGCTGCAGTTTAGATGCTGTGGTTGCATCTGGTTGCAAGGATATGGAATATCCATGCGAGTAAAGATGTCGGCACAAGGTAGAGTGCTTGCTTTGGGTGAGGGGAAGAGGGAAGCATGCAGAGAGAGAGGATGGACTCACCGGTCTGTGGGTTCAGGAGAGGAAACAATATATATTTATGGTATATTAGCAGATTTTTCCTCCATTGCTGTTGTTGTTGTTCAGCACTTATTATGTAAGATGTGACAGTTTGTCTTTGCGGTATTTGTCCCTCCTCCACTGTGATTGTACAGCTGACGTAACAGTGACAAGTGCAGCTTTTTTATCCAAAGAAGCAAAAACACACCCAACCAGCTATGCCACCATTTGTCAATACGCAGCACTCCAGTTGCAAAGCATTAAAATAATACGCTGGCCTCAGGAAAAAAAAAAACCTTTGGTGGACTCAGCCCCTTAGTGATTTTCTCCAAAAAAAAACAAAACAAATTAAGAAATGTGTGTCCACACATGTGTCAGCAGGTCATAATGTATGGGATAATGAGACTTACATATAAATGCAATCACAGTCACAGTACGTCTCCCTTTGTCGTCTAATAAATGAGTCACCATAAACCAGGAAATTGGGCCCAGGCTTTTATACACATTAACTGTATCACACTGTTCTCTCATTATCAAAACCAGCAAAGACACACCCACACATATATATATTTTCACACACACAAAGACAGAAACAGTATTGTTCCCAGCCTGGGAGCTGTTGTGTGAGGCTCCCCGCAGTGCAGAGTGAATAGGAAGATGAACTAAAAGAGGCAGCAATATTGTGAATGCAAGTTTGGATAAACTAAAGCAGAGAGTGCATCACTGTGAGCGAACGGGATAGAAAGAAAAACATGTACAATGTGTCGAGCAGATAAACAAGCTACTTATAGCAGAGAGTCTCTAAAGAATGGCGTCATTCTGCAACAATGGAGGGCCACATAGATGAGACGCAGCCCTAAAGAATCCCACTTTGTGATCAAAGTGGAGAGGCAGGGGTATTCTTCATATAGAGAGCTAAAGGTAAAAGAGGATCGGGTGGTCATGGATGGATTACCCAATGAGCCTGTTGGGGACAAGTCCACTAAAAGAGTTCCTACATAATACAGTTGCACAGTGCATACTTAGGCTACAGTAAGCCTATTAAACCCTATAAAGCTGAGTAAACAGCATAACAAGCCCAATAAAGACATTTAGTAAAACAAATTAAATGTGTTTGACAGGAGAATGGCTGTGCCTTCAGAAAATATAACCTGCAACACTGGGTTCCTTTGTTGATTTTCTAACATAGTTTGCACAGGGCCCTGTAGTATGTTGTTATATCACTGTATAGGAGTGTCAGTGACTATGTTTACATGCACACTCATCATCCACTATTATACTGAAAATGACAATATTCTGACTTTGAAATGAGTCAAGACTGTGCACAGCACATTTGGAATACGCGTCTCCATTAAGGTTTTAACCCTAGTTTGCGACACATGGCTCCATTAAGGTTTTAACCCTAGTTTGCGACACATGGCCTCTTGCCTGTTTTTTTTTTGGTCAGCTCTATGTGTTGTCATGGATATGTTGCACATAAACCAACTAGCCAACAGTTCGCAAGGATGTAAGGTAGAGATGCATGTTTGAAAGAAAAGCCTACAATTCTGGTCGGAAGGAGAGACACGCCTACCTTTCAACAATACTTGGAAATCAACAGGTTTTGGGATATTCACAAATAACGCAACGCCAACCTTTTCATGAAGGTGACTGAAGGAATGGAAGAAAGAGGCTGCTTTTGCACTGGTACAACACTTTGAAAAGGTTCTATTTTGACACAAAGGAGCAAAGTGGCTCCAGCTGTTCAGTTTTTCCAAAATTTGATGTATGTGATAAACAACCTGTTAGGACACGTTAATCTGGGTATACACAGCTGCGTGTCAGTGATAATATTATGTTAACAGCTCAGCAGAAGTGTTGTCTTTTTTTGGACTAAAGACAAAAAAAATGAATAGTTTGTAACCGACGCCAGTGTGTAATTGCTGTGGCAGGAATCTTTAAACAGCATATTTTCATCTACGGTGTAACGAAACAGGCAAACCAGTCAGACACTGATGACAAAGCAGTCCTTTAATGGCGGCATGACATGCGGCCGGGCATTGTTATAGTTTAATGAAGCTCAGCAGCGTCATGGGGGAAATGCATCAGAAAAAGAATTAAAGTTATGGTGGCGAAAGTCTGAGTGGGGCAGGTGGATGGGTCCAACAAACACCGACTTTCACCAGGGAGAGTGGTGTTCACATCCTGTAAGATTATAAAGCCAAACCCTGTTCTTTTATCCTTAACCCAACCACGTGCATTAGTTGTTGGAGGATGTACTGATGTGGTGTCTTTATTTTGAAAGAGACTGTATGTGAATGGTAAATTTCCAGTGAAAACGGAAGTGTATTTTGAAAGAAGACAATGCATGTAACAGGCAGAGCTTGACACGGCGTCCCAGAACGTCCACGACCAACGCACCCAGGGTACCTTTCATGTTGTATCTGGACATTGAAGGTCCATGACCAAACGTCAATATGTGACAAGGTCGGAGTGAGAATGTGTTGAAACAGGAGTTAAGTTTAGTTAAACTGTTTTAAAGGTCAGTGCTTCTTTATATTTGTCAAAAAAAAAAAAAAACAGATTAAGAAAACAAACTTGCACTGTAGCCTGCAAGTCAGGGAGGGACTGTGTGTTGTTTGCAGTGGTATTAAAAAGGAGCGTCCACATCAGCATCTAAATGGACTGCGGTGATATTTGCAGGTAAGTTGCTGTTTAACATGTTGCAGCTGATCAGCTAGTTAGCTATCTGGCCTGTAGCGGTTCACTTTTCCCTGCTGAATGTTTGTTTGTTCATTCTTTCAACAAGCTAAGGCACAGGACAGGACATGTTCGTGTTTGCACGTTAAATAAGAAGGAGACTTTAGCAGGAAAGATGACGGGATTATTGTCCAAAGTTTGTCTGTCTTGTGTTGTATAGCAGGGATGTACAAGAACAGCGACACATCACTGTTTTAACCAAATGTGATTTAAAATGAAGTGGCTGAGCGGCTGTATGAAAACAAGGTCTCTGTCTTTGTAGATATTTAATGCAAAGACATCATGAGACTGAAAAATATAAAATATGAAGTTCTCCCTTGTCTAATATTCCGTCAAAGGAGAAGACAGGATGTGGTTTATAGATCAGATACACTACTGCTATGCTATCAGAGAGAAAAAGTCAGTGTCCTTTCATTCAGATTTTAACATCTATTATTAATAAATTAATAAATGTATTGTATGAAAGAAAAAAATCAGTCCAGCCACACACCACACAATGTGACTTCCAAAAAATCCCCTTTTGGAGACGGAGCCAAAGTGCAGCTGCAGTTCAGCCATTGTGCAGTAAAAAATTGGGACTTCTACAATAGGAACATCTGTAGCTTATTTCAAGTGGGTCCCAGAATAATAAAAGAGACAATATGTTTTCATGAGCCTGGGTCCCAGGCCAAGAAAATAAAAACGTTATTCGAGTTCCAGGGTGGAAAGCTGCGGGATGGGATTTCTCTCTGTTAGTAAAAATATCAGCTGTTTTCCCCCAGCTTGTTAAAATAAAAACAAACTTATCCTCAAACTCCGTTTTATAACTCCTGGGGTAACTTAGAGGTAAATGCTCAAACACACAGAGACACACACACGCACACACACACCGCTTGGTTTAAAACTCAGAGCAACTGGTGCATCTCCAGCGCAGAGGAATACAGGAGCAGGATAGAGGAGCCCCCGTTTCTAAATGGGGCTCCTCTATCCTGCAACAAGGAGTGGCACCAACAATAAACACAACACAATAACCGGCCAGGCATTTGCATATGAAGCATCCCCAAACTAGCGTCGGCAGACCCAGACTCAAAGAGCGATAGAGGCGCACAAAGAAAAGAAGAAAAGACACAGAAGGGTGTCGGGAGAGAGACGGGGAAATTTGTGTGAAGAGGCGGCTGAGCGAACATGTGTGCACATACACAGCTGTGCTGCGGATCACTGTCATTTCAATAACTGAGTTCAAAAAGCAAAAACGTTTCAAATTTTGCTCAAACACACCCATACTCACAGACATTAATTAGAATTTCAGCGATAATGTCAATCATTTTGCAAGCGATACAGCCAAAATACACACAATCCCCCATTATTCTCTCTGACTCAACTCCTCTCCCCCCCTTCCCTCATTTTCATCTCCTCTTCCACCTCTGTATATTTCCCTCGCCCTCACACACATGCAGAGCCCCCAAAAACACACAAACACTGGCACTGTCCCGAGGTTGATGGCTGTCACCTTTGTGTACTCAGCCTCTTTCAGGAGCCAGCAATGCAAATAACACCCTTATGAATATTCATGACAGATTTGAGATGGAAAGAGAGAGCGAGATAGAGAAGAGGAGAAGGGAGAGGGAAGAAAGGGAGACAGTGACGGGGATGCTGAAGGGTGGGGAGGGGAGAAAGAAGAGGAAGAATGCTGTAGACAGAATGATAGCGCAGACTGGATTAGGGGAATAAACAGAGACGGAGTGACTGTGCGGGTTAAACAGAAGAACAAAGCAGGTGAGTGTTAACCAGTACATCATACTGAGCTGGTGATGGACAGTGCAGCATCATTGACTTCTCAAGGGAATATCAGAGTGAAAAGATGATGTCAGTTAGAGCAGAGTTTTTAGTTGAGGGGAGATGTGTCATATTTAAAAGTTAGATTAATGACAGTCATACCTTAGGTCTTTGAAATTTAAATATTTGAGTTGAGCTCCACTGAAGACTTTGACAAACTAAAAACAATTTGAAGAACTACCCTACAGGTCCAGCACCATTTCAGAGCTCCAGTTAATTTACCTTGGCACAAGTGGATTGCATTAGCAAGTAACCATAACTAAACAAAAAACAATACATCTTACTATATAATGACGAAAACTCTGTGTCTGTGGGTGTGTATGTCTGTGTGTCTGTTCCACGTTTTTCTCCTCACTGACTTGGTCAATCCATGTGAAATTTGGCACAGTGGTAGAGGGTCATGGGAGGATGCGAATGAAGCAATATTACATCAATTGGCCAAAGGAGGGCGCTATAGCAACTGATTGATATTGCAAACTTTGAATGGGC
>NC_065513.1:33362295-33490398 GCF_006386435.1 Epinephelus moara | reverse complement strand
TTAACTATCTGCCTTTCAACGTGCTACCTCAACTACTAATGTACAGTTTTAGCCCACTAACTATCCCACTATTGGCAATGGTACTACTGTACTTTCAATAAAGCAATCATACTATCAAATTAACAAAAACTCTGTCTGAATACATTGCTCTTCTTAATGAGTTCAGTTGACTATTTAATCTGCAATTTCCTAAGACCTGTACACCATGTGAAACTGTACGTGGGCAACTGTGCACTCAATGGGTATGGACGAGTTAGTAGGTTAATGTGGGTTTCACATCTACATATTACACGCTAGGTATCCTCCTGCGTCTGCTGTTGATGTTCGCAGACACTCCAGCCGTATTTAACAACTTCGGAATGAGAATGGGCTGATCATTTTTACCTCATGAGTCTGTGTGTGTGTGTCATCATGGTGAAATCATGCCAATCGTAGCAGAAGCGGTTTTGAATATTTTGCCAGGTGTTCATATGTGTGTCTGTCTGTCTGTCTGTCTGTTTGTCGACAAATGTTGTCAATGTGATAATTTTGCAACTGTGCAAGGTGCAGTCACAAAACTTTTCAGGTGTGTATTTGAAATCAAATTGAATGTGGGTGTGGTCTAAGCAAGGGCACCCGAAGTAGGGGGATAGAAAGTTAATAAGGGACAATTGGCTCCCCCACTTTATGCCCCTGGTGCACAAGTTCAAAGATGGGTGTGGTCCAAGGCAAAGGTGCTGGAAGTACAGGGCGGAAAGTAGAAAGGAGGCAACTACATCGACCTCACCTCTGGCAGACATTTGCTTTCAGTCACAGATTGCTGTATTGCGACTGGAGTGATCCCATCACCAGGTGTTCTCTAGTTTTTCATTCAGATTGTTTACACCATCACATTAACTTCTTAACCTAATTTGGTCCGAGCACCTGGGCTACAGTTCTACTAGTTACTCTCTCTCTCAGAGTAGCTGCATTCATGCTTGTTGAATCCACTGTCCTTTTCCAGTAGGTGAAGTATGTGCTTTGTAAACCATAAAAGACATACAGGTATAGAATGAAATGCAGGCCTAACACACATGAACCTGTAGATGTGAGGCAGCATGAGTGACTGAAAAAAGCAAAGCATGTCTTAATTATTTGTCGAGCATGAAATTAGCCACTTTATTTTTTTGAACAGAATTGCTGAACAGTACAAAACCACAATAGTTACAAGAAATGACACAGAAACTAGCCACTGTCTCTTGTTTCACCATCATTGCCTGATACCTTATCATGGTGTGGAGGCCGCCACTGGCAGTTATGGTCATAAATGTTCCTCAGCACATTCTGCAGGAAGTAATATTGGCTAAACCACCGTGCCACTGACTGTAGGCTCCACTCCGACCTCACAGACTCAGCAGGAATTTTACAGACTGGCTCCTGGCATTAGGTATTGGGCCATCAAATAAAGCTATTTTACACGTCCACCACATAAAGTGTGTGTGTCAGCTAATATTGTCGACATATGTAGCACAGATTAATGGTTCTATAAATCTACATGCTAATGTGAATGGTTGCTATAAAATGTATGTAAGTGTGCATGTGTATGTGTTAACTCTCCGACAACATTTTTATCATGCTATTTTATTTTGTATCTTTATTTTTCTCACTTATAGCAGTAAGTGCTGCAAATTAACTGCAGAGAACGGCCTTCAAATCAGCCTCTCTTCAGTATAAGACTAGAGAATTTTAGGATGCATAAGTTCAGTAAAGTCAGCAACATATTATTAACATGAATGAAAATAAATTGGACAATTCACACTGTGGCTTCTTTACAATGCAGGCAGACATATGATGCATTAAACTGTCACATAAAGTCAAGTTAATTTTGATAGCCCAGCATCTCATGCAGTGCATATGATCCATACTGGCAATGTGTCACCTGCACTGGTGTTGAGCACACTTCCATAGGAGAATCTTAACTGCTGAGGCCTCTAAGCCAGGCATCATTATTGTAATGACCTCTTTTAGCAAAGTCCCCCACTGAAGCTCCACTAAAACAACATTACCATCCAGATCTTCATAGCCCTGTATTCTTTCCAAACTTGTTTTTCCATTCCAGGTAATGAAGACAAAAATGAAGAGAGCTGGGTTTATTTTCCACGAGGGAAGCATTGTGTTCCTTACTTCACCACCTCATGACACAATGTCATTTATCAAGCAACTCCTTGATGGCACTTTAAAAGCTGATGTAAGAACATTTTGACTATCGGAGGGTAGAACAAAGTCAAGTGAACCTTAGGGCTAATCAAGCTAAGACTAATGTTTTGGTAGGCCTGTCATGATGATTACCTTTCCAACTTATCAAACAATAAATGGACATGACCTTGATCATTTTGTTGATATTGCCCATCATGTTTACATGTGTGTTTGTTTACACAAATATTTTAGCCAGCATGATACAGCAGGGTTTCCCAAGCATTCCCGTTTTTCTCTCTCTATCCCAGCCTACTTACGCATAGAAAAATAAAACAACAATTCAAAGATGACACAGCGTAGTTTACTCGGGGTCCATGTCATTCGTCCGACAGCCCATTGGTCCGACATCCCATTAGTCCGACGGTCCGCGGTGCTGAACGGCTCCCAGCGGGCGTATTCCTACCTTGATGGTGCGCTGCGACCGGCTCTGGGTCAGCTGGGNTTTCGGAACGGACTTCGGAACAATGGGTTTAATATGGTCGGAACAATGGAATGTCGGACCAATGGGCTGTCGGACCAATGGGCAGTTCCCGTTTACTCGTACTCTACAGCTGCACTTTTGGAGCGAATAAGCACAGGCCTGATAGTTGTTATCTTGCCACCCCCCGCAATGAGACAAAACATCAGTTGTTTGTAGTTTGACCCTCTGACATCTTCATCTTCCACTCTATAAATCCACCAGCAAACCGCCTGGCCCCAGTGCCATCCATCGAATTATTGACTCAGCTTATCTATTAGCTGCACAAGGCATCACATGGTTCTGTTTTGTTGGCAAAATTTTGTTTTAACTCTCAAACTGAGCAAGTTCGGTCTGCTCCAATAAAGGTGCCATAATCATATAAATATTTTCTTGCATATAACAAAAGTGTTTAAAAAAAAATCACATTCCAATTACAGTGTCTGAATATTCTTTAGAATTAAAATCCATTGCTATTTGAAATTGTGCATTGTTATGCTGTTATATTATCACTATATCAGTGGTATAAAATGATCTCAAAATGACAATAACATTGATTACCGCAATTATTCCTGGGACTATATATCGTCCAACAAAGGTAGTAATTGTTACAGGTCTTTCTCTTGGCAAACAATTTTTTTTTTTACATGTTCAAAAAATAGATATTTAATTATGAGGAAAACTTGAGAGATATTAAATCTTTGTTTGCTTTGTTGTTTTCTTTTGTTGTTTTGCTTTTAAAGATGCAGCAAAGCAATAAAGTGAGCTCAAGTGGCTGAAAGCTGCAAAAAACCTCCACAGTATGACACTGATTCTCAGTGAGATCAGCAGTAGTGCAGGCCTCCTCCAGTCCATCAGCTTGTATACTGCGGGAGCTAGAAACTACAACATTTATGATTGAGAAAATTTTGTTTTTCTTATTAGGTGTCTGCTCACTCTCATTACATGTTGATGCTATTATTACTTATCCCCATTCAGTCCTTCTTACTTCTTTGGTTAGACCCTTTGTTATGATATTACAGTCCCTTCATTCTTAGCTTATCATACATTTACCTGTTTAATCTCTTATTAGCCATTCTGTTCATGTAGAATAAGTTCAAGAAGAAAAATGACCAAGTCAGTTCCCAAGCCAACCCTTACTGTGCTGTATTCTTTGTAATTTGGTTGCAATACAACACTCATATTCTTCTTCACAGTTTAGATGACTGTTAAAGCTACAGGTAAGTGGTAATTTCATGAGAGCTGCGAGAGTGCGCTGGGCTAGAGAGACGTATATATTTGAGTACATGCTGTGTCGAGTCCAATTTAATGGCTGAGGTGACTATCTAGAGTGCTTCTGTGGAGGCAGAGACTGAAATAGAGGATGGACAAAGAAATTATGACCTGATCCAGGAGATGTGACATATTTCCTTTAGAGAATATGAAAAGCAGAGAAAGAAGGTCCCAGACATAAAGAAAGACAATGGCACAAAGAGATACTGCACAGAAAAAGACAAAGGCAGGGAGACACTGACTTGGATGCACAAAAACATCAAATGGATTTTACTTATTTTGCAGAATGGGACCTTTTGGTTTACTTATACATTAGAGGGATACTTCATCCACAAAATGCCCATTTGTTTATCAGTCATGCTGTGTTACCTTGAGTTTGAGAAAGAAAAAAATGTCCCTGCATGTCTCCATGGAAAATGAGAAACACATTTATTTACTGATTGACTGGGGGCCACATTTAACAACAGCAAAACTATATCAAAACATCTGTTTAGAAACTCTTAAACAACTTGTGCAGTATAATCGAAGTCTCATTTATCCAGTCGTATGCTCAGTTCTTCCCAAACACATGCATTTTTGCTAAAAATAAAAACATCGTATTGGAGTGTGGCTTTGAAGGGAGCATAGATTCACTTTCAGTTCAGTTTTAAATGATAAGGTTTTAGCGAAAATGCGTGTGTTTGGGATGTACTGGATAAATGAGACTTGGATTATACCACACAAGTTCTAAGAAAGTTTGAAAACGGATGTTTCAATATAGTTTTGCTGTTGTTAAACATGGTCCACAATCAATCAGTAAATCAATACGTTTGCTGTATTCCTTGGAGGTATGGGAAAAATGTAACATGACATGAATATTTGATATACAAATAGTCATTTTGTGGTTGAAGAATATGATACCTCAAATCACCCATGTGTCCCTAGATTGTTTCTAGCACTTCATGCTTACATGGATCATAGCAGAGAGGCTTGTAAATTTCTGTTTCATATATTTTTAAAACACCATTTTAGTGTCTTGCAAGTCAAGTCAACCACCTCATATTCATCCACAATGCAGTACTCCAGGCAGTCTCACTTCTTTTGTAAGGGGAATATGTAGGTGCCCAAAGGTCAAAATTGTTCAATATCCTATTTCTTTTCATTCTGACAATACATAATTGTCACATTTAGCTATGTAGAATTTGATATTACTCATCAGTTAGCTTTAGAGTTCAGATCTCAATTAAGAAGTAGATTATCACCCAACAAACTGTATATGTCAAACTGTACTTTGAGGCACTCGTGCAAAGTGTCGACCACTGACACACGGTTGATCTGGGAGGTTTTCAATATGCAGCTAGCTCAAAGTTCAGTCCACACAGATTAAAATGAATTAGCTAGTAGTTAGTTGACTAGTTTACATTCATATCTTCTGTTATCTTGAATAAAATAAAACTTTGTGATTGTCTTTCCCTGGTCGGATGTTTCAACTCAATGTGTTGTAAGGTAAGGTAAGGTAAGGTAAGGTAAACTTTAATGTCCTTGAGGGGCAAATTGAGATGCAAACGGTAGTCATGAGTACAACAAAACAGACAATACCATACATAACACACAGAATCCAGTATCACACACTGTCATGGGTAAATCATGGACAATTAGTGGTCACTGCTGGTTAAGACAAGTGACAGCAGACAGGACAAAGGACGATCTGTAACGCTTAGGGAGGCAAAACCTCTGCCCTGATGGACATGGAGGGGATGTTGAGAGTCTGAGGCAATAGACCAAGCTTTAGAGGCGACCACGATGCTGTAGGTTATTAAAAGCAACACCAGTGATCTTCCAGCACAACTTGACCACTTTTTCCAACTTGTTTTTGTTTTTGAGGCTCAGATTACCAAACCAAAAGGACAATGTTAACAGAAAGAACCGACTCGATAGAAGCAGAATAGAACAGCAGAATAGTTTCAAATTAGTTGCCAATGTGGCTAATGATCAGACTTGTTTTTTCAGACCTTGCGGGCACAAATTGCAAAACCCAAATATTTTTTCGTTAGAATGTTTAACTTGCTGATTTGTTCATAAAAGCCCTTCAAATATCCTTAAGAACTGGCTTCAGCACTACTGGTAGCTGCATTGTCTGCCAACTCCTCAGTGTACTCTTGGGAGAAAGAGGGAAAAATATGACTAAAATGGACAAACAATTTAAATATATACGCTTTGGCAACGCTAAAAATGTAAAGCTTATTGAAGACTGAAGATATGTATACAGTACTATAAAATTGTTTTTCATTTACAGATGAAAGAAGCAAACACTGGAAGACAAAGAGTAGCAAAACAAAAAAGCAACAACAAAAAGAAACCTCACCCAACACTATCAGTCACTAGAATAGTTTCCAGTTCATTGGTAGTGTGTGGGCTTTTCTTTAACACCCTGGAAGCTTATTTATGCCCAGCTGAAAGAAATACATCTAATTCTCATTTTGTCTTTTGTGCCTTTTTAAGGGCTGTATCAAATGCATTTGTCATTTGAAGGAGTTCAACACAAAGAGCAGCAGAGAAACAAAGATACTGACACACAAACACACATACACAAAGAGAGAACACTGAACTAGAGAGACAAAGACAATGAAAATCACATCATCACACACTATGGCTCAACAGGATACACTTCCATAGAACACATACTATTTAGGCACACATAAAACACGTACACACACATATTGTAAAACCAATGAAGAGAAATATGTGTGCCGGAGCAGATGAGCACATATGACACATGGCGATAAAATATAGTACTTAAGGTTGCACGTAGTGAACAGTCACACACGCACAAACACACACACAGTCGCAAAAACAATTGATTCTCCCTCTTTGCTGGTGAAAGGGCGTTCGAGGTGAAATCAATGGCGGAGCTTTGTGGAATAAAGGCATCCTGGGCAAACTGTGTGTGTGTGTGTGTGTATGTGTGTGTGTGTGGTGACACGGAGGAGAAAGAGTGTGTACGAGGTGTAACCACCAGAGAGGACTAGCTGGTCCTTAGAAGTACATCTCCCCTCTGATCCTTGGAAAAATCCACTAATCCCTTCATACACAAACACGCAAGCATACACACACACACACACACACACACACACACTGGGCGGACACACAGAGAAAGAAATAATGGGACAATAAATACAGGCCGCATACAAAAACAAATGGCTATCATAATACCAGTCACATAAAAACAGAAAAACGAGAGAGAACACAAGCAGAGAGGAAAAAAAAACGTATTTGCCTTTTGATAATCGCTGTCTCAATCTGTCTCTATCTGCAGTATATCTTGCACACATACACACACATAGCATTTATCCCCTCATCAGTAATCATCTTGCTAATTAACTAACCAAACAACGATAGCACACAGTTCAAGATGACAGCTTTTTAATGAGGGAGATGCTAATCACTTTGACCCTCAGTCTGTCAACATTCCCACTGCTAAAATTGCTGAAATGCTCAACTAAACATAGATTCAAAGCATCTAAACTTGTATGGCAAGGGTTTCCACTGACTGAAACAGTGTACTAAATCTTTCTGGCTGAATGCTCACTGAACACTAAATGCATCATCAAGTTTTGCCCTCTTCTCCACCGTTTGAAGTTACAAGCGATGGCATGCAGATAAGCGAGCTGAGAGACGCTAATTAATTTGTGTCTTTTGTTTTCTGACGCACTGATTTAGGATTATGCCGTAAAAAGGAAGTTCTAGATTATCTTTTGGAGTAAACGCCATTTTGTTGACACTCCAGCGGGAAACGTCATCCTGTGTTGTTTTGTGTACAATGACACCGCGGTAAAAAGTTTCATGCTTTGATTTAATCAGGGGCTCCTTCAACAGACTCATCATCAATGTTTGGCCATAAAAGTAGGGATTTTAGGGTTTTAGGGTTGATATTTAGAAAATCAATATAACAGCAAACAACTATTTGCTAAAGATAAACTGGATTGATGGCATCTTGAGCAGAAAGTTAAGTGACGTTCCCTCTCTGCATGTTGTTATCAAGCAGCAACCTCCAGCTTTACAGCTGAACATGTTTACAGCCTGGTATAAAAAACAGTTTTGGTCTCTAGAGCTGATTTCCCTACTGATGAAAAAAGTAAGTGAATTTTCATAAAGGCCTAACTCAACTGTATAGATTTTTTCAATGATTGAAGTTATGCCGGTGTGGCCGCTTTGAGTGAGAGATGGGTGCCGTCCATTGACAAGTTGCCACCACGGTGACGATGCTGGTTTGGTAATGTAATCATAGCGTGCTCAGATTAGGAGAGTATAGGCGTAGCTGTCACCATTGCAGTGTGATTTCAGTTTACAAAAGTTAACTGTAACAGTTTGTGTGCCCAAAAAAGTCTTGATCAGCATTTAGTTGTACTCAAAGACACAAAGGATTCAGATATTTAGTTCATACTGTAAGTACATTTTGTTTTAATGGTTTGAAGCCTGTTTCTTGGTGGTGTAAATTAGCATTCGCATGAGTATTTTCAGAGTTGACCATAGCTGTAAGTGCACTGTGCTAATTAAGCTAGCAGCTAATGGTTTGGTAATGTAACCATGGCGTAGCCCACATTAGGAGAGTACAGGCTTAAGTGTCGCCATTTCGGTGTGTTTCAGATCACGAAAGTTAACTGTAACATTTTGCATGCCTAAAAAAGTCTTAGCATCAGCATTTTCAGAGTTGGCGTAAGAGCACTGTGTTAACTAAGTTAGCAGCTAGCCTCAGGGTTATCTCCACCCTCTACTCCAAATACTTCTGACTCCAAAAATAACAAGTTGGCGACAGTCAAAAATGCCAAAATTAATGCTTCATATCAAAGGTCAACAAACCAGTGGGTGACATCATGGTGGCTATGTCCAATATTTCAAACAGTCAATGGTTGTATTCTGAGCTTCTCTGTTCTTTGTTATGGTAGACAGTTACCTCTGACCCCATTCCACTCTCCCCTCTTTAACACTGTTAGCTCTGTTAGCACTGTTGCCATTGTTAGCACTCAGCCACTGCCATGAGAGCCATGTGCAGGCAATTTTGGCTAACACTCTGAATCATAAATATGCTCTGAATGTCATGTACAGCTCATTTGAAGCTTGGTATCATTTCTAAAGGTTGCAAAAAAAAACATCATTCTCAATGTCCCTTTTCACTATGCTATATCCTTAAAATCCAGTTGTGAATCAGCCCAAAGCATGTTCATGACAGCAATTTTATCCTATTTTATTTTTAGGGGGCGTATGTATTTATATCTGTCCTTCTCTGGCACACAGGAAAATATATTTGTGATATATATGGAGGAGGCTGAATAAGTATTGGACATACTGAGTAGTAGGACAAGAAGCAATGGCCAATTTACCTGCACACACAGAACAAAAGAAATGGAAACAAAATTGTATGGAGACAATCGACTTATTGTTTGACAGTGTCTTTAGGTAGCTCAACAAAAACACCATGGCACAGGTCTGCTTGGCCAAATTCAAGCAACCATCTTGCCTCCCTGCTGTCTACACGCCTCTTTGGGTTTTTTTTTATTTGACACTGATGCCAACATTCTCATTGTTCTTTCATCTTTAAGGCTGTTCCACTTAATAAAATGGATCTTGGAAGAGAGGAGAATGAGGAGGTTGCAGTAAGGAGTGTGTGTCCTATAGGGCTTTTACTGGAAAATGGTACATAATTATATGCATTCTCCACATGTGGCAAAGTGGAAACAGAGCAGGACGTTATGCATTAGAAATCAGTATAATAATCAGAAGGCTGCAGATAATCTGATATAACCATAAAAGGATGATATAACAAGCAGGACAAATAACCCCTTTTTGATTAAAAGCCCTTTTCTTTTTCAAATATCAGGTGAAAAAGTTGAATAACACAATGAGCACAAAAACACACATACTCTTTTTGGTAGTACTTCTTAATTAACTAAAAGGTCTCTCCATTTTATAATCTCCTCTTGTCCTTTTAAAATGAATCTTGGCCAGTTCATTTAAGTTTGGCCCATTATCTTGGCATTCTTATTAATATCTAAGCTTGAGTAACAGTGTCAAAAACCAATTTCAGACTCATCTAGCACATGTCTCATATGTCTTTTGTGTTCTTTCAGTCATAAACATGTTTAATTGTCTACTGTTATCATTTTATTCAGTCACAGTCTGTGATACTGGCAATATATCTATCACAGGTCTTGGAGCAGCAGACTGCAGTGACTGTGCATGTGGTAGTCGAAGAGACTTCAGTTTTGAAATTAACAAATTCGATTTTCCCCGTTTTGCCTTTGCTTTTACCCTTTACTAAACTTTTCTGACATATTTTGGCACATCATTACCATCCTCTGAATTAATACTACAGAAGCATTTGCCACTTGGTAAATATATAGTGAAGACAATTTGTTTATGTGCGAAACTGGCTTTATTTTAGTAGCAAACTTTCATATACGATTGACCCTTTTACATGGGAAATGAATGACTTTTTGCGGTGGAGAAATGTCAATAGCATTCACATCATGCCGCAGGAACTGGTCCTGGTACCACTCAATTTCATTATATATAACAGAAGTCTTGATCAAAATGTTTCCAACATATATTTACACTTCTATGCCGATGATACTGTGATATACTGCCCTGCGTCTAGACCAAACCAGGCTGTTGTCAGCTACAACTGGCTTTTAAAACTGTACAACTTACCTTGTGTGATGTAAAACTTTTTCAAAAGCTGACAAAACAAAACTCCCCTTACCTCTATCACCACTTTTCAGCACTCTGAGACTGAGTTTGTATCTCATAAGTATTTTGGAATTGTAATCGTTGATTGTATTTCTTTTAAGCCTCACATTTAGAGACAGCTGATAAACAGCAGTTAAGATGGCTTTTTGTTTTAAAACCAAGTCTTGTTTTTCCTCTGAGGGCAAAAAGAGTCTTGTTGCTGCCACTTTTATATCTGTACTGGACCACGGTGATGCTTCATGAATCTTCACAATGCCTACACAAGCTGGATACTGTCTAACATGGAGCACTGAGATTTATTACACATCTCAAAGCCCTTATTCATCATTGCTCTTTGTATGCTTGAGTTAGAAGGTTTGCCTTGTCCACCCATAGACTTAACCAATGACACATTCTTATTCATAAGGCTTTTTTTGGTCTTCCACCCTCACACCTACGAATCTACATCCTATAAAAAAGCGTGGGAAGTTAGTGTCTTTGCTCCTAGGACTTATTTTTACTAACTCATCTTAAAGTCCATGCTGAACCAGGAAAAAGGGTGTTTAGGTATGCTTCTCCCTTGGGTGGAATCAGTTGCATCCATCCATCCATTTTCAATCACTTATCTGAATTTGTATCGCAGGGGCAGCAGGCGGAGCAAAGCATTGCAGACGTCCCTCTCTTCAGCAATGCTTTCCAGCCCCTCTTGGGGGACCCCGAGGCATTCCCAGGCCAGATGAGATACGTAATCCCTCCAGCGTGTTCTGGGTCTACTGGGTCCATTTCGACGCGAAGGAGCAGCAGCTATACTCCGATTTCCCTCCAGATGTCCGAGCTCCTTACCCTATCTCTATGGCAGAGCCCAGCCACCCTTTTGAGGAAACTCATTTTGGCCGCTTATATCCGCGAAGGACTCTCATTCTTTAGGTCATTACCCAGAGCTCATGACCATAGGTAAGGGTTGGGAAGTAGATGGACCAGTAAAACAAAAGCTTTGCTTTCTGGCTCAGCTCTCTCGTCACCACAACGATCTCGCACAGCGCCTGCATCACTGCAGATGCTGCGCCAAACAGTCAGTTGCAAAGTTTAAATCAGTTGCAAACCTACCTAAATCTTCAAGAGCTGGTCTCATTGTACATATTTAAAGTGTGTCTAAATAACTTGGAGGCAAGCACATTTGCCAGTAGATGTTTTGAGGGATTGTAATATGTTTTATTGATGTCTTTTAATATCTGTTAGTTGTTCTTCATTTTCATTTTTAATTGTTATGTGTGTTTGTTATTTGTGCTGCTGCCTGTCTTGACCAAGACACTGGTAAAAAAAAAAAAAGAAAAGATTTTTAATCCCAATGAGGCTTTTACCTCCTGTTGAATGAAAGTTAAGTCAATGAATTATCTTTTTTCATGTCTTGCAAAGAATGAAAGGAAATGAATGAATAACAAGAGTGTGGTGATAACTTTACAGAGAAATGCGGTATTCAATTTAAAGTTACAATTGTGCAAAATGAAGGCCAGAGTTAGCAGAGGCGTATCTGGGAACAGCTGTGGTTGTGAAAGATCTGAATGATAAAATTTAAAATCTAAAAATGGTGAGTCGATGATTCAAATACAAAATTTGACTGAACTGGGGGAAGAGGACTTGGTGGTGTTACTCAATCAGTACCGGTTGTCTCAGACATCCGCAACCACAGTTTCCGCTGGTGCTTTCAGACGAGTACTCTCATCACAAAGTGACAGAATCATGTACGGTTATGTGAGACTACAAGCCCGGTGACAGGTGATACAGCAAGGATGCCCAATCCAATTTAGCAAATGTGTGCTGCCCCGAGTCCTCCGTCCTCGCACCTCTACATTTTGAAAGAGCTTTAGAGTAAGGAGATGCAAATGAATGAAGCTTTTCTCTCCCCTTCTTTCTGCTCTTACCCAGTGCGGTCTCTCCCATTTTCCTTTTTTTATTCTCTCTCCTTTCCTTCCTATCTCTGTCTGTCTGTCTCGCTCTCTCTCGTCCTCTCTCCGTGTCCCCCCATCTCCTCAGCAGTTTATCATAATCACATCACCTCAGTGTGATGGAGCACACTTAAGGCTTATTATGTGTCACACACACACACACACACACACACACACACACACACACGAACACACTCACACAGGAATGAGATCCACTTAAGCCTTATTACATGTCTGACTGTGCCTCTAACATGGGAGATTATCCATGGGACTGTATGCCAGGGCAGAGGGCAAGAGCTGCAGGTAGGATGGGCGCACACACACTGAGACACACACACAACTCAGATGCAAACAGAGAGATAAGTGGAATACATGCCTAGAGATTTTTAAATTGGATGTTCCTCAAAATGAACATGAGACACATATGGCTGAAAAAAATATCAGAACAGAATAGGATACAGCAAGACCTGCTGAGATATAGATATGATGCCATAAAAAAGGAGAGGCTGATTTTTTTCCTCCACTATCTTTGTGTAGAGGTACTACACACACGCGTATGTGCACACACACGCTCAAGCACACACCCACAGCAGTGGTGTTGTACAACAAAGACAGAGACAAAGTGTCTGTAGGGGGAACCAAAGAGGCCACCTCATCACTTCTATGTGTGTTTATGTGTGTGTGTGCTGGATACACACACAGTAAACAAGTGTGTGCAGCACCTGTGTGTGTATGTGTGTGTGGACTGTGAAGAACTGTGTGTATACATGGCTGAAAGTGTGCAGACAAGGTGTCGGTGGAGTATTTATTTCCCTCCGTCTGTGTGACCGTGTGTGTAGTAGTGTGTGTAGTAGTGTGTGTGTGTGAGTGTGTGTGTATTCTATCAGCAGGTAGCGGTACAAGGTGCAGTGCAGTCTAGCCACTTGTTCTTTTTGTCCGGTGTCCTCAGATGACCTCAGAAATGATTGAGCACAAAGACACACACAGCAGTGATCCCACTGATGATAGATGTTTTTTTCTGCATCTTTTAATTAAATATGTAGGAAACAAAGAGCAAATTTGTTTACAACAACCTGTTAAGAGGTCAAATCAGACTTATCAAGATGTTATAAGTAAAAGTAAATCATGCCTCAAGTCAGTTTTCACTTGTCATTTATGTATTCAAACCCCCATTGCCAAGGATCATCTTCCTCACAAGTGTTCGATGTGTACTGCCTTTGCTTCCTGGTCCTACTGACATTTGAAATAACCTGTCTGCAGGGCAACATAGAATTAAATCACTTATCAATTACAAAATTGCAAGTTATTGCTGCCACACAGAGATCCACTCATTTCATATTAAAAAACCTATGCTAGTGCTGTGTAATTACTTTTCAGATGGTCTGCAATGAACTTTAAAGGCCCTGCAAATCCAAAGCCACACGTAACTATATGAAAATTACAAAAAAGCTTTCTAATGTCCAGCCATTTTAAGAGACGGGTTGGGATTAACCTCTTATTCAGATGGGAGAAAGTACAACCATGCCAACACCTACTTTTTGCCACAACTGCAGTAAAATTTGCCTGGCGACTTCCAGTCAGACCACACCATGTGGACTACTCAGTGTGTAGACACAATGCTTGGTTGACTCCCGACTTTACTGCAACTGTTTCGAGGGGACAAATTAAGCCATGTTTTCACCAAACACTGTAACCTGTATAGACATTTACCTAAACACTAGATCTGTTTTGTGTTTTCACCACAGATCTCTCAAATGTAGGCAGGGTTGTTATCAGATGCCGCATCACTGCTCATCTTCAGTAGCAGTGCAGAGCAATGTCAGAACCTCGATGATCGTCCATGGAACTGGGTTGCATGCCAATATTTACAGAACAAAAAAGAACATGCTGGTGCCTTTAGAGTCTCTGTCGCAGTTAATAGGATACTGGGTGGCTGTGGCTCAGGAGTAAGTCGTCCACTGATCGGAAGATGTGCGATTCAATCCCCACTATGCCAGACTACGTGTCCGTATGGGCAACATACTAAACCCTAAATGTACCAACAGTGTGTGTGTGTGTGTGTGTGTGTGTGTGTGTGTGTGTGTGTGTGTGTGTGTGTGTGTGTGTGTGTGTGTGAGAATGTCTAAAGTGAGTAGGAGGTGGCACTTTGTATTGTCGCCTTGTGTGAATGTGACCCTCCGCTAGAAAAGTGCTTTAAAGGGATAGTGCACCCAAAAATGAAAATTCAGCCATTATCTACTCACCCATATGCCGAGGGAGGCTCAGGTGAAGTTTTAGAGTCCTCACAACACTTGCAGAGATCCAAGGGGAGAGGGGGTAGCAACACAACTCCACCTAATGGAGGCTTAAGGTGCCCCAGATTCAAAAATTCAAGATCACTACGGACGAGCAGTATGGAGATATTTTGTGGTTTCAATTCTGGGGGGAATCTGCGGCGCCATAAGCCTCCATTAGGTGGAGTTGTGTTGCTACCCCCTCTCCCCTTGGATCTCCACAAGTGTTGTGAGGACGCTAAAAGTTCACCTGAGCCTCCCTCGGCATATGGGTGAGTAGATAATGGCTGAATTTTCATTTTTGGGTGCACTATCCCTTTAAGTGGCCAGAAGACTGGAGAGGTGCTATACAATTGCAAGTTCATTTAAGAATAGCAGGTTTGTGCATTGAGTCAAGCAACAGTGACAATCCCCTCTTGACCAATGAACAGACTGCAGTGTCTTTAGCTCCACCTTTTAGTATCAGATCAGTATGCTCGGTACCTCAAAAAAAACAACAAGATGGTACCATCCACACCTTTTGACAATGAGAACACAGAAATAATCATTCTAATTTGTAGCGGACTGAACTGAACTGAACTGGACTGGACTGGACTGCTTAATGGAAACAAGACTTTACCCTTTAGTATGTGGAGACCCAGCTCTCCCGACCTTTAAACCAAGTGGAGGTCCAATCCCCCAAAATAAGTCAATACACGTCAAAGACGATTAGATGCTAAGACACTTTATTTTTCAGACATTCTCACATATCAGGCATCCTCTTCATGGTTCACATTGGAAGGGTATTATTGTCATCCAATTGCGTGCAGCAACTGAAGCGATTTCAAAGACAATGTGCAGCTTTCATTATGTAAAATTGATTTCTTTGACATTCTGCGCAAATGATCTGAAAAAATGTTCAAGCCTCATGTAAAAAGAGAAGTCAGTTGACATGTGCCAATTACCGTGTTCAGTGTATTCCAAGTTTTCTTTGAGTGGATGTGAGACTGAAATAGGGAAAAATGTATTTAAAGTTGCTCAGAGTAGCTCTCTAAAATGTTCTCAATAGCTCTAACCTCATAGGAGTAGTATATTGTTTTAGTGATGCTATATTCAGCCTCGGTGTTGTGAGCTGGGATGTTCTCCAGCAAGAATAATAAATTGTGAAAAATGATAAATCTGTCATTTATCAGTCTGAAATCCCTAAAGTCAGTGGAATGATGAGGCAGTGATGGGATGCAGATGCATGCTTAGTCTAGATCAGGGGTTGTAAACTCATTTCCAGCCAGCGAACCAAAAAGAAATTTGTTTCCAGGATGGGAGTGCATGAAAACATATTGCCGATTATGTGGGAAACCATGTAGGTGACCTCTTGAAGCACACCTGAGAGGCATTTTGGTACTACCCTTCAGTTTGAGAAACCTGGATCTACTCTAATTTTATGCCCTTTCTTTTATTTCCCTGTCTCCCCAACCTTCAGTCCCCCTCAGTCACCCTTTCCCCATCCCGCTTCTCATTCTCTGTTTTCGTCTCTCCTTGGATCAGTCATGAATATTCATGAGGTTGTTATTTGCATTGCTGGCTCCTGAAAGAGGCTGAGTACACAAAGGTGACAGCTATCAACCTCAGGAGGCGGCAGCGTAGCAAGACGAGACAGAGTAGATGAGAAGGAAAGAAATGCGTGGAGATGATAGAAAAAAGAATTAGAGAGAAACCCAAGAAAAAGTAAAATGAGACAAAAAGGGAACAGAATACTAAATGAAACCAAAGCTAAACAAGTTATATGAAAGCATCTGTGTTCCTACCTCAATGTAAACTGTTCCGTGTTCGAGCCAGTCTTCATGTAGATGCCAAACGCTACCGTCTTGCCAAGCCGAACAGGGCTGGGTGGCACCAGAACCTCCACATTTTCATCCAGTCTCAATTTTTCTCCTTTGGCAGAAACTGGGCCCATGGTCATTACCACAGAGCCAGCTTTCAGCAAGTCCTGAAGACCCCCATCTACTAGGGAGCTCCACTGCCCGAGGCCCAAGCCCAGGCCTCCAAGAGGCCCGATGTTGGCGCTCTGACCTCTCCATGGCTCGTTAACAATGGGGGGACACTCTTGACCAGCCCCTTCCACTGGTATGATTGAGTAATACACATCCACTGATGGCAGAGTCACTTCAGGAGGTCTTTTTCTCACTTGCGGCGGTGTAAACCAAGCTGGGGGAATCTCCAGACGGACAACACAGATGCCAGATGGTCCCACGAGTCGGCAGCCCGCCGAGGGTGCTGCTTCACTGGTGTCACGGATGGCCATGGCTCTGACACATGGGAGGAGGGCTGGAGGAGGCGGGTCAGGCTCATCCCAACGCCTCCCTACCAGATAAAAGAGCACCTGGGGACAAAACAAATGCAAACAATAATAATGATGGGTAAATCAGTTGATGAACAGCTAGCCAACAAGATATCAAAACCAAAAAAGACAGTTAATAATCATGTTAAAACACAGAAACACACAAAATGGGGTGGGAAATAATCATCAGCTCTAATATTATTCTTATGCTGACAGATTTTTGCATATGCACAGAGTATATTATTTAAAGCTGAACTATATGTACATTAACAATGGATCAAATTACAGTGTGGTGTGAAAGGTGTTGTTCATAGCGTCAAACCCAGAGAGATTTATCCCCCGACCCTCTGCTCTGTAGAGTGTTTGTAGTCAATATTCCGGTCTGCAACTTCATTGTTTTGGTTCACCCTCACAGCTCTCACTCAATTCCTAGCACAGGAATAAGCTGCAAGTAGTCAATAATGATTATGTAATGATTGAATGCATGAGCATACAGATAAACATACAATAAATTGATAGATGCAATCCGCAAATTAACTTTGGATTTGATCATGTTTCTTGTATGGGATTGGAGTATTATTTATGTGTGCATCCTCGGACTATTATTTAATTACAATTACAAAAAAAACTTGGGATCATGTCTTGCGTTTTTTCCTGAGGCTAACATATTTATTTTAACTCTGTGCAATCGAAGCACTGTATATTTAGGGTGCTTTGAAACCTGCCCTGTTTGGTTCAGTTCAATTGAACTCAAGTTTGTTTGCCCCCTAAGTGCGGTTCATTTGGGCAGGTGTGAACACTTATCACACTTGGATGCGCACCAAAACAACCGGACTGAGACCTTCTTGAAGAGGTGGTTTCGGTCCAGTTACAAACAAACTCTGGTGCGGTTTGTTTGTGGTGAGAACGTGTTCCGATCTGGATCTGAACCAACTGCAGTCACATGACACATTGTCTGGGTTAAACATGAGCATGTTACAGTCCTGGAGGATTATTAATGTGCACCTCCTCCTGTACTGCCTTAATATGCACATTCAGCACATCCAATGCATCAAAACATTGTTTTCTAGTTGGAGCCGCGCCTCGTTTTGAAACTGTATGGTTTGACTAAAATGAACAATGACAGCAATATAGTCCACGATGAGCAGCGCTAAAATCAACCTGCGTAGTTGTCCCTCCATTGTGACATTAGAAAGTGTCACATTTATCTTGCAAGTGTACTCTTCTTCAACGTTTGCTTTACTTCCTGGATTTTTCCAGCATGGAATTCTGACCAATCAAAGAACAGATTTCTCGTGCAAGGCATTTGATCTGGTCCGCTTGTAAATGCTGCTGTGAGAACACGAAACAACTCTAGGCAATTATACAACTTTGTAACAAAATAAGTCCCTGATTCAAACCAAAGCAAGACAACTCTAGGTCTGAGAGCACTCATAGGCTACAATACAAACGCCAGCAGAGTCACGAGGCGCTGAGTGTCTATTCTGCACTAAGAGATGGATGTTTGGCTTTTTTTTTTGTTTGTTTGTTTGTTTCTGAGTGATGAGAGATGATAAATGTTCCAGTTTGAGTGTAACGCTGCACTCGTCACTGTCGCTTTTTACCCAGCCATTTAGTCACAGTGGAGAAGGGACAAATACTACACAATACATACTAAAATATGTTTGTACTTTTGAGCCCACACAGATTGGCAAGTCTGTCCTCTTCCTATGTCCTTCAGCCTTCGCTTTATCCAGAGCAAGTACTCTACCATGCGCTGACATTTATACTTCAATGGACATTCCATATCATAGCAACCAGATGCAACCAAAGCATCCCAGCTAAAAAAATGCAGCACCACCAAAGCACTCTCAATTACGCCCAGCTGGGTATCTCCATAGGAGCGCTTGGCATTTTCAGCTGGGAAAAAAATAGTTTTTTGGACCAGCCCCTTAAAATCTCTATGAAGATTGATAGTGACACATTAAACTGCCAGTACCTGTATCCAGGGCCGTGTTGACCCCACTTTGGGCACCACCACTTGACCTTTGACCTTCCAGTTCAGCGTCACCTGGTTGGTCGTCACTAGCAGATGCGGTGGCGGACCCTGAAGCAGCTCCACTGGTATCGGCTGCTCAATGCTCAGGTTTCCGTAGCTGCAATTGACGCTCGGCAGGGACTGTGGGGCGGTGATGGCTGGTTCCAGCTGTTGGAGGAAGAAGGGCTCAGTCCGAGATGACAGGCTGCCATTTCGCATAACCTCCTGATTGGCTTCCCGCAGAAAGAAGGCGGAGTCAGCACCACTTAGTTGGCACTGGGCGGGGAGGTAGGTGGGGAGGGAGGAGGAGAAACGGGGCTGGGACGAGTCCAGCCCTCCTCCTGTTCCAGCTCCTGCTGCTCCTGCTTGGCTGTCAAACACTGTGGAGAGACAGGGGAAGAGGAAACAGAAGGAAAAAGATTAGCTTCATTAATTATAAAAACATGCCTTTCATGGAACAGATAACTAATGCAAAGCCTGGCTGAAACATGTCGAGCTTACAGTGTCATTTGTGACTGAAATCCAAAGCATCCAAATCATCTATTAAAGTCAAGTCAACAAACAGTGAGTAAATCCGTGACTCATTGACCTGTGAAATGCATTTTTACTGGATACGCACACTGATATAAATACATGCACCCATCTATCAGCTTTTTCACATAAATTCACACATGCATTACAACCTGCTGCCACAACATATACCATAGTGCACAGTGTTTCTTAACAGTTTCTTTACACGGAGAAACAAGCGTAAATACATCATCTAGTAGTGTGTACAAGAGTGATAGACTCAGCATCACAGCTCTACATTAATGCATCACTTTTTATTTTAAATCTCCATTCAGAAGGCATTACACCAGCATATATCAAAGATGACATATTGCTCTTTGGCAGTTTATTTCCATATATTTACATTCAGTTTTGATTCATTTCCTGGTGTATTTACCAGACATCTCGTAAAGCTTGGGAGTTTGGAGCCTGGGATTACCGGGGTTTTGGTGCAGTATCTCATTTCCAAAGAGGACAAGGGGTTGCAATGGCTGTGCTGTAATGGGAGGGAGCTTTTTATCCCTACTCTTTATCCTCCATCACTCAGTATTTGTTATTCAGCCTCTGTTTGGCTGGTCAGCATTACATTGTGCGTGGCACTGAACTGCCACACTGATCACTTATTGTGAAGTCTTTGAATATGAGTGTTAGCTGAATGCTAACATGAGCCACAGTTAATTATATTGTGGTTTAGTTAAGTTCAGAGCTTTTTTTGGCTAGAGTTTTGGGTTTAGTCACCATAAAAGCTACTAACAGTTAAACTGACTGCACCTCAGGGCCTGAAAATCTTTTTTTAATCAACTTCTTACTACTCACTATTTTTCTGCCAAAAATGGAACAGTTTTTGTTATTTCACATTTGAGATTTCAGATGAATCAGATGATGGTGGGGTTTTTCTTTTTTCTCACTGTGATTGTTGCTTATTGAGTCATGAATATCTAATAGTACAAAGAAAAACCACAAAGTACAAAGTATTACCCTACATCGAGCTGTGCCTTCTTTAACGCTGCCATAATGCAGATATTTGAAACAGTTTTTAGTTTTCATTGCTGAGCAGATTAAGTTAAGTTTGATGTGATTGACAGCGTATTTCAGTGTGCTAAATCACGAGAATCTGCTCATTAAAAGGATTTGTTCACAGAATTGTTCAGTGCTTGACCAGAGCTCCGACCGTCCGTAGTCACTGAACCTAAACATGGCGTAACAATCAGTTCAGCTTTCCAACCAGTGAACTGAGAACGGAGAGTTTAGCCATATAAAGACACCATTTGCAAACTGAAAGCTGATGTTCTACCCTGTTATGTACAGTATGTACATTTTCACAAGACCGAATTGAGTGACTCAGCGACCCTCTATTATTCAGGGCTCACATTCACTGTGTGGTACGTTCAGTGACTGATTCACAGAACATGCAATCACTCACTCAGAAAGTCCCTGAAATGTTCAATAGCAGCTGATTGAGAGCTCAACTGAACTGAGAAATAATCGGAAACATTTAGGGAAGTGATTCTGTTCGGTTTCACCCAAAAGATTTATTCTTTTCAACGAAACGTTCGCCAACGACCCAACACGAAAATACAGTCCGTTTCAGGAAAACCGCTGAGAAGCTGAGCTATGGCTCGTTAGCTGTACAGCTAATGGAGGCTGTGTTTCTACAGTCTGTGAGTCACCAAGAGCAGTTAAAAGGGTAGCCCCACATTTTTTTTTACAAACCACACATTTATGGGGATTAGACACATGCAGTGCAATGTGTGGAAATGTGTGGGGGGAATGGCAACCATGAAGCATAGAAATAAGCATACTGTAAAAAAAGAATTTACACCAACATGAGGATATTAAATGGTTACTGCTGTAAAAATACTACAGAGAACATGTATAAAATTGTGTGTTTTACTTTCCCAAAATAGACGGATGGATTCCCATTTTAACACACCGACGAACCGGTGCTGGCACAAACAAAACACACATACAGTGGAGGGTTTGAGCGGAAATGTGTGTGTGAGTGTGTGCGTGTTTCCTTGTGTCCTAGGGTAGCCGAGTGTGAAAATATAATGAGGGTGGGACAGCATAGCGCTGTCTGGGGCAAGTCATACTGAGGCGACTTCACAAAAAAATAATAGCAGAGACATAAAGTGATACCTCAGTGCAACATGAATACGCAGGCTGGTTTGGATATGGTGTGTAGGCACGCAAGGATAAGTTTGGAGGGAGAAAGACAGGAAAAAGGAGAGAGAGGGAAGAGAGAGAGACGGGGGGTGGTGGCGTGGAAAGAGAAACACAAAGAGACAGAAACATAAAGGAAAGAGGAGTGAGACGAGTGAGAGAAGGGGAAACTAAAAGGACTGAGACGAAAAGAGGGAAAAGAATGGGAGACGATAGGGGGGAAAAAATGTGAACACAAAGTACAGTGTGACAGATTGGAGATACTGGCATTTTTATGTTACACAGGATGACTGCATAAACTTTACTAAAAATGACACTAAATTGAATGGTTGAATTTCTGTTGCTGAAGAATCCAAGACAACTTTTGGAATAGATGGATATGCCCTCCTGCACCAACACTGTGTACGGTACGGTGTCATTAAAGCTTTGGAGGAGAAGTTTAGATGGATAGTGACAAGGGACAAAAAACTCAGACACAGGAAAGAAAAATAAGAAATTCAGAGTTCAAATTCATGATTTTACTGTGTGTTATTTGCTTGGTGAAAAGGAAGACAGTTAATGCTGAGGCAAACTTTTTAGGTTCAAGAGAGGTTATGTCTTTCATAATAATAACAATAACAATAGGGTAAAATAAACAGCTTCTTTGGCTTTATTCACACTTAAAGCCTGGTACACACTGTGCGATTCTGGGCAGCCCCAGACAATAGACAACTGTCATGACAGGAACGTAGCTACATCTTTGGTTGTGGCTCTAAAACAGTGACCCTATGTCACACAGTGAGGTTCAAGGACGGCCATTGTCACAGTCTTGAAACGAAGAACAAACAGCTCGCACACCGCAGGGCTCCAATGCTGAAATGTTTAATGAAGTAACGTTTCGAGCATTATGCTCTTCATCAGACTTACAAGACGGAGGCTGCCGCCACCTTAAATATGCACATGATGTGGTCACGTGATGCAATGATGCGTTCAAGGAAAGGAGAAAGAAAACAGGTAACATAACTACTTAAAGAGAAAATGTACCTTGTTTCATATCATAGGGCACCACAATGTACATGTACTTAATATGGAAAAGAAGGAAAGGACAAAGGTTCGTAGGTGTGCACATGCACACGCCTCACAGTCAATGTAAATACGTGTGAGCGTCTATACACAAATAAACAGACCCACAGACGCCATGACAGTGTCCGTAAACATATCCTATAAATAAATAGAGATATGTACAAAAATGCATAAAGACCATCAGTCTAAAGATATATATATATATATATATACACACACACACACAACAAAACACATACAGTGTTAGATGAACAACATGGGGTAGAGTATCTGACACCACATCAGGCCAATAAGCCAATAAGGACAGAACAACACTACTGAGGTACCTCAAAGTACGGTGATGTGCAAAAGATAAAAAACAAACACCATAGAAAGCAGTAAGTAGCAAAACAAATGCATGTAATCAGAGGAGCATAATCACAGTGTCGGTCAGAGGAATAACAGAAAAGGTCGGATGTCCATCTCTTCATTGTCACAGTCTTGCAATCAAACACAACTAACGTCTACTAACCAACCAATAGAAATGCAGCATGAAATGGGGCACTGGCGCAAAACCCAAACAAACAGATGGATAGCAGCTCACCGTAGAGACAAAATGCGCTCAAAGAAATGTCTGGAACTCCAGAAAAGAGGAAAACCTTGTTGAGTTGTGGCAGTAGAAGTCTTGTCTGTATGATGTGTCCTCCAGCTCTTACCATGATCACGTAAAGAAGGACGAATGTCCCACATTGTAGCTTGCACTAAATTTACAAGATTTCTAAAATCTCCCAGTCTGAAGGAGGCTTTAAAGGGGCCATGTGGAAGATTTTAGCCGAAAGTTTTCCCATGTGCCACTCCTGGTAAGAATCCCTTCAATGCTCAATGTTCAGGAGGTTTTTACTGGGAGCCGAATTATTCACAGAGGTCTCTTTATCTCCAAAACTAACGGACCAGATGACTAAAACTAGAAAAAACACTGAATAAAGGAGTTTCGCGTTACAAATCAGTGTTTCTCCAATGGGCCGCTCGCCAAGGACCTGATCTGTGCTCACCTTTTTTCTCTGATAACTTAAGATCCAGACGTTCAGGAGGTTTTAGCCAGGTGCCGAATTATTAGCCTAGGTCTCCCTCTCTCCAAAACAAACCCACCCAGTGATTTCAACCAGTTAAAACACTGAATAAAGCAGTTTGGTGTTAAAAATCAGTGTTTTTCCAATGCTGTTCGGCTCATTGCAGAGGGACTGTTAACTACTCTGGCCATCTCAAAAAACAGAAACAGCTCTATCTGGAGCCAGTGTTTGGTTTGTCTGTTCTGGGCTACCATAGAAACATGATGGTGCAACATGGCGGACTCCATAGATGAGAACCGGCTCCCTATGTAAATGTAACTGTCTCATTTTATGGTAATGGAAGCACAACGATTCTTACATTCAGGTGATTATAAACCAAAAAAACATGCTTATTTTATTATTTTCTGCCAAATATATTCCCATAAAGTCTGCACACTGGACTTCTAATAAAATAAACATCAAATAAAAGGGATATTAAATCATTATTTAGTGTAAAACTTCATGTAGGATTAGAGGTGGACATTATGCACATTTATGCCTGCAGGGTCACAGAAGCCAAACACTTCATGTTCTGGACCTTATCATTCATACTGAGAGGTTGAGAGTCACATGCAAAAAAGCCTGGTTGAAATGTAGCCAGGCTGAATTTTCAGTGTACTTTGTAATCATCTGCTTTTGACTGACAGATAGGTCGCGTGGTCAAAACACATCAGCACATTAGCTTCAGTAAGCTTTAGGGTTTTTTTTATTTATTTTAATACTTGTCTAATTATTATGGGCGTCCTTGAGGTGCAAAGGCCTGCACGTGTGTCTGTGTGTGTCCACAGGAGTCTCATGAAGCATATGTCCCAATCCCGGACAGGGACCTCGAACAGCTGACACACACATACACACAGACAGGCAAACACACACACACGCAGAGCTTTCTCATGCAGGCAAAGGTTGACCCTTGGATGGAATCATGAAACTTGTATGAAAAATTTGAAAGAAATGTATTCCTTTCATCTCAGGTCATATGTCTGTTCTTTATTTATTCATGATCATAGATTTTAAACAGATCAGTAGAAAATTTTGTTTTGTATTGTATCAACTTGATGTTTAAATGTAAGCTTCACAATTTTCTGGACTGCATCATCATGAAGTTCAAAAAATGATTATGTAAATATGAATTACAGACACGAGAGGCAGGCCAAGATCAGCTCAATAGGTGGCGCTATGCTACAAGTCAGGGTAGTTCCCTTTGAAATCTGGCATCCAAACACTGGTGTGCCATTGGCTACCATTAAACTTGGCATGGTCCAGATTCCCTGGCATCATTACTTTGGCAACCAACAACCACAACAGGAGTCCATACCCGCTGTGTCCTGCTGCACAGTGCGTCTGTGTGTGTGTGTGTGTGTGTGTGTGTGTATAAGTGTGTGTGTGTACACAAATGTTTCTAAGTGCCTTTGTGTGTGGCTTTATGAGTGCTCCACTGGGTCCCTGTATGTGCAGGCATGGTTAAATAAGTATGTGTTTGTACATGTGCAAAAGTGTAAATGTGCATATATGCAGACTTTTTCATAAGTGAGTCATGTGTGAGACAAAGTCTACTGTATATAAAAATGTGTGTGTGTTTGTCCTTATGTGTGTGTCCTTATGTGTGTGTGGAAAATTGGACAGGAATAAAGCCAGATGTACAGAGATTTGACAAGGCCCATCTGTGATCCCTCTTCCCCCCCCAAAAATGCCCATCCTGCTTTATTTCCAAGTACACATACACACACACACACAAACACACACACACACAGCCAATAATCAAAACACAGTGAAGCGTGTAGGACAGGAAGAAAAAGAAAGAAGGAAAGACAGCGAGAAGCAAGTCGAGAGTGAGAGGGAGAGATACCGAGATGTGATAATGGTATCAGGGCTGCATGATATTGTGTTGGTTAAATATTGACTCAGATTTTTATATTTAATTAGAGAGGCACAAAACGCATACACACATGATCAGGGCTATCTTTCAATCAGCCTGTCTGCAAGTGCGTCTGTGTGCTTAGACAAGTAGGACAAACTCAATGCTGCAACAACATTGTCTGCAATGCCAAACTGTTGCACACAGAACATGAACTTGAATATAAACTATCCATAGCTCCATTTAAAGGCCCAGTGTGTATAACATTTAGGGAGATAAAGTGAAATCTAGGGGTGAAGACTGCAGATTGCAGCTGAAACTTCTCCTGGTCAGAATTCCTTAAGTGTTCATTGTTCAGGAAACTTTTTTCGGGAGCCGAATTATCGGCAGAGGTCTCATCCTGTCCAAAACTAACAGACCAGGGGCCGTATTCACAAAGCTTCCTAGTACAAAGAGCTGCTCCTGGTGACGATATTCTAAGAAAATTCTCAGAATTATGGTGTTTTCTTAGAATTTCCCCTTGAAGTTAAGACGAGGTCCTTGTAAAGATAAGTTATTCACAAAGCATCTTAGCCCTTAACAGAGCTCCTAAGGTGAAAAACTGCTGGGGGCAGGGAGGAGGATTTTCAAGAGGCTAAAGAGTTTCTTAAACAGAGGAGAAAATGGTGGAAACACAAAGAGGTCGGAGAAATGTTCTCCAAACACTGAATGGCAGTGAGTAAATTAAATGCTACAGATTAGATCATGTAGGGATAATATGTGTGGTTGATGTAATTAGGGATACACACACACACACACATTTCCCACCTAACGGTATAACGCCAGAAATAAAATGATGACAACACTAAGATATTTGGAAAACTGGAAAAATGCAACAGCGCAGCAGTGATCACTTGAGTCGGTCTTAACCTTTCATCTAACTAACAATGACAACACTTTCACAGTCAGCAGTTCATTTCATTTCCACTGGATGTCCACACCTTGCAGGCTCACAAAAGGACGTGTCTCTGACAACCAATCACATCTGTTAAAAGAATGTGTCATACCTAGCAATGGGGTCAACCACACCTCCTCACCAAGATAAAGTCCCTTCCTTGCTTAGAGTTGCTCTGAGAACTTTCCTAAATCACTCCTAGGCTAAGACTCCTTACTAAAAATGTCTAGGCTAAGTTAGGAGCTCTCTGAGAGCATTCTAAGAATGTTTGTGAATACAGCCCGAGACATTCAGGGAGCTTTTACCAGGAGCTGAATTATCTGCAGAGGTCTACTCCTCTCTGTCACAAATGAACCTGAGGATTTAAACCAGTAAACACACTGAATAAAGCAGTTTCCCATTTAAAAAAACAGTGGTTTTTCAACACTTCTTGCCACAAAGGGCTGCTAACTACAGTGGCCAATGTGAAAATGCGAATACACAAATAGTCCTATCTAGAGCCAGTGTTGAGTTTGTCCATTCTGGGCTACTATAGAAACATGTACAAGGACCCACTTCCGACACAGATATAAACAGCTCATTGTAAGGAAACAAAAACACAACAATTCTTATTTTCAGGTGATTATACACTAAATAAAATGCGCTTATTATATTATATTCCATTTCTACCAGTATAACCCCTTAAATCCTGCACACTGGACCTTTAACTTTTTTGTGCATACTCTCAGTTTCATTTTCAGCTGGTGGTGCATTGGCATGGTTCAGGGTTGCCATGCACTGCCAAGCCAGAAGGTGTCAAAATGTTCCAGAATGTTGTTCTTGATTTCCTGTTACTCCCAATTTTCCTTTAATGTATGACAACAGTGTACAAACCACTTCTCCCTCCACTCTCTGCTCCCCTCCATCTGTTTGGTCCTCTATGCCAGTCCTCCTATTTTTCTTGCTTAAGGTTTGTCTTGCACACTTGAACAAATAGCTATTCCTTGTAAATTGTCAGAGCTGACCATTTAGCAAAGCTATTCCAAGCGCACGGTTAAAAGTAAAATGTTTCTATAACTGCTTTTCTACATCTGTGAACCGTTAGCATACAACAAAATGTCCAAAATTGACGAGTGTTTGATGAAAAACTTGAAAACATCAGTTTGCTTTTGCTTCATTCAAAGCTTCTATCCACAGGAGCAAATTGTGCCCCACCCCCCACATGGAAAAAAAAAGAAAAATACAGCACAGACACAGCACAGCAAAGAAAAATCCATCATGGGAGAATTTCCTGAAAAGAATTAACTCCATTGATCACACAGATGGCACACTATCTGAGAAAGAGATGGGAGAGATACAGATGGATACGGGGAGATATATAGACGGAGATGGTGTGAGATGTGGAAGAAAGGAAGGAAAGAGTGTTGAGGAGGAGAGGTAATAGGGTGAGGGAGGATGAAGAGGATGAGAGAGGGATGAGGTTTCTATTTCTGAGCAGAACATTCATCACAAGCATGCATTTATTTTGGTGGTCTCTCCGTCTCTCGTCCTCTCTGCCTGTCTCTCCATCTCCTATCCTGCACAGTCTCTCCTAACTGGTGCTCATTTTTAAATGTTAAAGGGGAACTCCAGTGATGATGAAGGTTTGAGCTGAGAGACTACAGATGTATAACTACAGTTGTAGCATTTGAGAGACAGCGCCCTTTCCAAAGGCTCTGATGAAAGACTGCTATTAGGTTGCATTATGGGAAAAGTAGCTTCCAGTTTTGTTCAAGCTTCAGCCCCCAAAGTGAGTATATCCTTATATCCTCCCGAGACCCTGTGTCCTCACATGATGACATCACATTTTGGGTTTACTGGACCTTATACTTCATTCTACTTAACACAGACCTGTTGTCCTTGTTTGTGGACACTTTTTTTGTGCCATCTAGTGGTGGTAAAACCACAATACACTAATCCATGTAAAAACAAGTCACTACCTCAAGCGAGGGAGTTCAAGTATCTTGGGGTGTTGCTCACGAGTCAGGGTAGAATGGAGCATGGGGTGGATGGGGTGGATGGGTGGTTTGGTGTGGCTTCTGCAGTAATGCGGGCACTGTGCGGGACCATCCTAGTGAAGAGGGAGCTGAGCTGGGAAGGCAACGCTTTCGATTTACTGGTCTATCTACGTCCCAACCCTCACCTATGGTCATGAGCTCTGGGTAGTGACTGAAAGAATGAGACAAGCGGATACAAGCGGCCGAAAGGAGTTTCCTCCGTGGGGTGGCTGGGCTCAGCCTTAGAGATAGGATGAGGAGCTCAGACATCCGAAGGGAGCTCGGAGTAGAGCCGCTGCTCGTTCGCGTCAAAAGGGGTCAGTTGAGGTGGTTTCGGGCATCTGATCAGGATGCCTCCTGGGCGCCTCCCGTTGGAGGTGTTCCGGGCACGTCCCACTGGTAGGAGGGCCCAGAGTAGACCCAGAGTATCTGGAGGGATTACATATCTCATCCGGCCTGGAAACACCTTGGGGTCCCCAGGAGGAGCTGGAGAGCGTTGCTGGGGAGAGGGACATCTTGGGTGCTTTGGTTGGACGCTGTTAATTGGGAAGTACTCCTTTGAAGACATTGGGACTATTCAACTCGTTAGAGGACATTGGAACTTTATTTTAATCTCTTTTGAGAACATTGGGACTTAATTATCATTGACAATGTTTAGTTTTTATAATTATCGCTCCTACTGATCCAAAATAACTAGGAGAAATTAAAATTACATACCAAACAAAAGTTCGGGTTTCAGGAGGATATTTTCTGCTCAAGTCTGAACCCTTTTTATGAAAAGATTATGATTTTATGTACCAAACACAAAATTGCAGGAGTACCACTTTAAAATATGTATGAGATAAAAAGTCCTTAGTTTTTGGGTCATTCAAGTCACCTGCTGTCAGTCAGGATATGATAAAGCATTATCATGCAGCACCTATTGCTAATGATTTACTGAGAACATGTGGGTGACTTTGGTGGTGAGTAATATCCAAGTACATCCCCTGATTTCATTACAGTGGCTCCAAATGAGCCCACACATTGTAATGTTTTGAACCCAGCCATTAGCTGTGGTATGTTTCAAGACATTTTGGGTAATCTGACAATTAAGCCAATCTCCTAAAAGCTGTATTTCTGGTGTAACACAACAACAATTTAAGGATAGATGTATGCCAATTAGTGGTACAGGGGCTGAAGAAAGTAAGCAAAACACCTAGTAATATTATGAAACCCAGTGCAATAGCCCTGCAAGAAACTGGAAACAAGAAAACTTGTAATGGATAAGGTTGTTGAGACTGTGTCAGAGAGGTGTTGATGCTTCAGCTAATGTTTGAGACTGTGAAATTGATGCATTAAAATGTAAGGTGTTCATATTTTGACCACCTAAATCGTGCATAGTATATATCTGTTATGTGACCGCTTTTCTTCCTTGTTGATGCAGTTTGTCTGTGTTTGGTGTATACTGTTATGTTTTTAAAAGGTATACTAGACTCGTACAAAAGTCATTCCTAGGCATACTTACAAAAGGAATTGCACCAGAGCTCATATGTAACCCACATTATCATGAGCTAGTAGTTTGTCTATAACCCATGTAATTAGAAAGGCTACAATCATGAAACCAATGAGCTGATGGGAGTAAAGAAGGGAGTAGTATAAAGAGTGAAAGTCTGCATAAGGAGTCAGGTTGGAGTGGTGCATGGATCAAACAAACACAGGACTTTCCCCCAGAAAACTGGTGTTCATGTCTCGTGTGAAACCAAGTGAATTTTAAGGTACATGGTCACTTTGATCATTTTCTTAAACTTAACCTTTGTAACTTTACTTTCCTAAACCTGACCTACATCATTTTAATTTCTAATCCTAACATAGAAAACTTTTTTTAGTTTTCTTATCTAACCTATGTAACTGGACTCTCCGAAATCTAACGTACGTAACTTTACTTTTTTAACCCAACCTACGTAACTCTACTTTCCTTAACCTGACCTACATAACTTTACTTTTCAAACCTAACCCATGTAACTCTACTTTCCTAAACCGAACAACTTTACTTTCCTAAACCTGACCTACGTAAGTCTACTTTTCTAACCTAACCTACGAAACTGGACTTTCCTAAATCTAATATACATAACTAGACTTTCTTAACCTAACCTGTGTAACTCTACTTTCCTAAACCTGAACTACATAACCTTAATTTTCTAAACCTAACCTACGTAATTCTACTTTCTTGCCTACATTAATTATGTAACTTTATGTTGAGTACGTAACGTCAAAACGCCATTCGTGGGGCACTTATTTGTTCAGAATCATTTTTGGAAGGTACCATACAATCTCTTGAATGATGATACGTTGAACTTGGCATTTCCCTGCATCTCCTATGACAGCAAAGGCCTAATCAGCCCTGCTCTGCCTTACTCTCCTTCTGATTGGCTTACACTGGCATTCTTACCCAACCCTAACCAATTCTGCTCCTCTTGCCTACACCTAACCAACGAAGACTATGAGTACTGGCCAGTTAGAGGGAGAGTAGGGTAGGTCATGCCCTAAAAAAATCCTATCCTAAGAAATAGCTGTGCTGGGCACAGCAGACAGGCGAGGTTGGGACTTTATAAAAAGTAGCGACCAGGTACGAATCCATAAGCAGCATGCATCAGAGAGAATGCTACAAAAATCACGATCAGAGTGCCGAAACAAAGCAAATATAGCCAATCAGGGTTGGCTATCACTCCAACTTTCACTGGTGATACTGTTTAAACTCCTGCATAGTACCTTTAAAGACAGCCGCAGTTGACATATTTACAAACTTTTTTTGGACCTATTCCCCAGCAGTTTAGGAACAATGACTTTGTCCTCTTTCCAGATGTCTTAGTAATTTCATGTCACTTTTAAACCTCACATATCAAATCGCTGACTGCCAGACCTCTTTAATCGCTGACTAATGCTGCTAATTGGAATTCATCACCATAAGAAACCTTTAAAAACATTTTTTTTTTTTCAATTGTCATAAAGTTAACTTTGACTTTGTCCTTGTCCACGGAGTGTTTACAGAATTCTATGTACCCCCAATCCCTGATACTCCCACACACATCCACACACCACTTGTTGATTGATGTCCCTGTCATTGGGTCAGTGGAGTCACATTTCCCCAGATATGGTCTGACTACCACCTCTCTCCTCTGCCACTAAGCCCCCACCCCACTTCCTTGAACCCAATATCCCTCTCTCTCTCTCTCTCTCTCTCTCTCTCTCTCTCTCTCTCTCAGTCTGCCTCTTCTTCTCAATTTCATCCTGTATGCCGCCTCATATGACCATCACTCCGCTCTGTTTGTCTCTAGCCCTGTTCTGTTTCCCATTACACCTTTCTATAGGTGTAATTTAATGGGAGGACAGGGAGACATGTCATAGCTAATAATTTCATATAAATCACCTGCCTCCATCAGCTTTTCCTGTGTCTGTGAAGCTCTCACACTTTTCGAACACATGAGAGACGGAGGCAATGGGGGAAGATTCTGTAGTCTTTGGCATTTGCGCCCACTTTTTACAAACAGTGGGTACAGCCAGTGTGAGCAGGTCTTTTTAAAGTTTTATGTGTTAAATTCCTGTATCTTAAATTTAACATTACAAATGTATCTAAAATATGTTAAAAACAGAAAATATTATTCCATTATTGCATTACTTAAACCTATTATAAGTAAAAAATAAATAAATAAATTTTAGTATAATAGCACAGGTTTAATCTTCAGCAGAGACATCTCTCAACAATATGAATGGCAGAGGCTTTTTTGAGTATTTGAAGAGGACAAAACTGTTATTTGCACATTTTAATGTCTAAGTTTTAAGGTGGTCTGCAGCTGTAAAACATTTGGTATTTTTTATGTATTATTTTTTTTATTTTATTTTATTCTTTTTAATCATTTTTTCGGCATTAGTGGCCAACCAAGAACAAGACCTTTAGTGGTGATTTACACCCAGATTAATTTTGACTATTTATTTATTCCTTTACATACACAACATCAAAGACATAATGGCTTGTTTTTCCAACATATGACCACCTTTACTGTATTATAAGTCAGACGAACAGCTAAAATGATCCTCGCTCAACACATTGTTCAGGTCTGGATTTTACGTTTCCAATGATTACTTATATTATTCACAGTATATTGGCTGTTCTCCTTGGGAAAGAATATGACTATAGTGGCCTCTGCAGCACCTTCAATAGACGTCCCCTCCAAAAGTTGAAATTAAATGTACCATTTGCCATTCCATCTTTCTCTCCTTCACCAATATTTTCCCTTTTTCTATCATCCAAACCCACCTCTCTTGAATTTCCTTATCACTTTCCCTCACTCTGTCCATCCACTGCATTTTTCAGTCTCTCCTTGAGAAGGAGGAGGATGGGGTGAGGTGGACTTACTGACAGGATAAGATGATGGGATGGAGGACTTTGGGAATTGTGGATGTGAATTTTGTGACTGTTAGTCATGTCAAAGTGTGTGCATGTGGGTGTGTGTATATGGGGGGTCATTGCACTCGGCCTCTTGGAGCATGTGTGTGTGTGTATGTTTGTGGCAGCAGATGCAGGGAAGTGTGAAGAGCAATTTTAAATGGTCATCATACCACTGAGAGACAGAGACAGAGACAGAGGGAAAGTAAGCAAAGGCCTCTCAGGAAGGAAGTCGAGCAGCACAGACGGAAATGGAGGAGCAGCGTGCAGGAAATGCTAAACACATACTGGCTCACACACACACACACACATGGCTGAAAAATGAAGCCAACATGGAAGTGCCAAAAACTGCAGTTCCTCTAATGGCCACTTGAGGCTGACTCCAAAAGCGAGTCAATCCTCATAGAGCTGCATGTTAAAATGCCCAAATTTAGAGCAGAAATAAAAAGCTTTACAGCCTGGTACGAAAACAGTTTTGGTCTCTATAATTTCCCGTTATGGAAACTGTACAGATGGTGAATTTTTGTAACTCACCAGTTTTTATAAAGGCTTAAAGCTACGCACCCCTCACTCCTCCATAGCTTAACCCTCTCGCCCAAATATGTTCACTTCTGGCTCCAAATAAATAAATAAAAATGGCAACAGCCGAAATGTTGGACTTGAGGCTTCAAAACAGCAGCCCACAAACCTATGGGTTACATCATGGTAGCTATGTCCATTATTTTATACAGTCTATGACTCACTCACACACACACACACACACACACACACACACACACACACACACACACACGGTTTCTGTGGTCTTGCCTCACATTTGCAATTGTATTTCTGTATTACTATGTAGTACTTTTACAAGTAGCTTATTTCAGCTCGTTTCAGGTGAAAATGCCAAAAATCACAACAGCATACATACTGAAGCTTTGGTTCCCAACTGGAGAGTTATGGTCCAAAAGTGGCTGCTGGTACATTCGAGTGAATTGTGTGTGTGTGTGTGTGTGTGTGTGTGTGTGTGTGTGTGTGTGTGTGACAACTGTGAAACAAAAAGTACTTTTATTTTAAAGTAGTTTGCCACTACACAGTGACAAGCAGCTGAGTGCTGGTAACAGTAGTAGTACCATGGTGGGATATTCACACCATTGAAGGGCATGTTGTGTTTTGAGCATCTCTATTCTAAAACACTTTGAGAGCTACTGTATTGGGTCTCTTAGAAGTGAATCTGAGTTTGTAATCAGTTTGTTACCTGGCAGAAAAGACAAATTCTGGGATTACAAAATGGAAAAATACCGAAAGAACAAAAACAATAGTAACAGTGAGAAAAATGAGATGACATGTTGATAATATTGGTTGTTCTTTTAATTTGCCCTACAGGCATTTGATACAAGATGCAGGTAAGACAATATAAATCAACTCTGTGCTCTGTGTAATACGCTCAGGTTGAGCCAACATTATCACCTGCGGCGCCTCACCCTGGGACATGGCAGCCAATAAGAGTGATAAACAAACAAAGCACAAGTTCTTTCAATTAAAACAGAGTTGTGAAGAAAAGCCTCTGTGTGTGTGTCGGGCCAGGATCTTCTGGCTATGAATACTAGGGAGGGATAAATCCACTGGGCCTCAGTGCCATTCAATTCTATCCTTCAGTAGTCCACAGCCAGGCAGCCAACTTGTAAAAGCTGCTTATAAAGGGGCTAAAGGACTCGCAGCCTCGACTGACTTAATGGACCAATAGGAACTACGTAGCGAGGGAGAGGAGAGGAGAGGAGAGGAGAGGAGAGGAGAGGAGAGGAGAGGAGAGGAGAGGAGGAAAATGAGTTTCTTTGGAGGACTATAGGTCATCAGAAAGAGAAGCAGAAAAGGAAAGTCTGGGAGAGATCACGCAGGAGAGTGAAGGATGGGAAAAGGGAAGGACGAGCATGACAGGAAGAGGACAGACAAGAGATGAGCAGGGGGAGTGAGGACGGGGAAGTAGAGGAGGAGGAGAGTGAGGGAAGATGAGTGGGGAGAGCAAATAAAGGAGGAGCAGACAAGAGTTAATGGAGATAAATGTAGAGAAGAGCTGAGGAAAGAAGCGAGGAGAGGAGGGGAGGAGTGCAAGAAGTAGAGAGTACAGAACCAGAAAACAAAACTGAAGGAGAGGACAGAGAAAAACATAACCTATACGCAACCTTTCATAATTTGGAAGTGATGATGATGTGTGTGTGTGTGTGTGTGTGTGTGTGTGTGTGTGTGTGTGTGTGTGTGTATGTGTGTGTGTGTGTGTACGCATGTCTTGTTGCAGGTGCATTAACGAGCATTACATCTGGCACTGCATGTCTGACCTTTGTGGTTAAAAGGAGTGGGAAGGCATGTGTTGTCAAGACTAATATAAGCCATTATATATCCGCTCGCCACAGACACAGACACAGACACACACACACACACACACATACACACACACACGGTTTCTGTGGTCTTGCCTCACATTTGCAATACACACGGTTTCTGTGGTCTTGCCTCACATTTGCAATTGTATTTCTGTGTTACTATGTAGTACTTTCACAAGTAGCTTATTTCAGCTCGTTTCAGGTGAAAATGCCAAAAATCACAACAGCATACATACTGAAGCTTTGGTTCCCAACTGGAGAGTTATGGTCCAAAAGTGGCTGCTGGTGCATTCGAGTGAATTGTGTGTGTGTATGTGTGTGTGTGTGTGACAACTGTGAAACAAAAAGTACACACACACGTCCTCTTGCTGTGACACAGTTTGTGAACATGCGTCATTGATGGACCATCTCACAGAGAGGAAGAGAAAGGAGAAGAATGGAGAAATGAATGACTCAAACAAGAAAGAGTTGTCAGGTAGAAAGAAAGAAAGAAAGAAAGAAAGAAAGAAAGAAAGAAAGAAAGAAAAAGAAAAGAGCAGCTAAGTTTGTTAACTGGACTCAAATGTGTTTGCGTGTGTGTTTGATTCCCATCAGTCAAAACACCAGTCTCCATAAATCTACAGCACAAACTAACAGACTGATGAGGAAGAGGGAGAATAGAAAACGGAGAGAAACAAGTATGGCAGCTCTGCGTTTCGGGGTAACACTTATTTGTATTTGTAAGTCTTCAGTGTAAAAAATATCCAAGGACTTCTACTCTTTCAAACACAGCAATGAATATTCATTATGGGATACCGCAGTCTGGGTGACAGCAGTAATTCCATAAGGACAGTAATGAGTAGTAAAGACACTCCAGGCACATTGGGCAGAAACACACACACACAAACACACACAGACACACAGACACAGAAACACAAAATCATACTTGTATGTCTCTACTATAAGTGTCTGTGAATGACTTTGAGCACTTGACACACACATTGAGGACCAGCCTTCAAAGGTACCGAGTAGAGTTTTTGACCTCTATTGGCACTGCGGGCAACCCAATTGCCAGAAAAAATGTTGGCAGTGTATGTTTCTGCAAACCACAGATACATTAAAGTTGCTCAATATTACATGGCAGATACACTGAAACTTTATGGGGCGGCTGTGGCTCAGAGGTACAGCGGATCATCAAGTATCCTTGGGCAAGATACTTAACCCCAAATTGGTCCCGGTGGCTGTTCCATCACTGTGCGAATGCATGTGAATGGGTACTGTGTCGCAGGTGGCACCATGTATGGTAGCCTCGGCAACCAGTGTGTGACTGTGTGTGAATGGGTGAATGTGACATGTACTGTTCAAGTGCTTCGAGTGGTCAGAAGACTAGAAAGGTGCTATATGATTACATTTTGATAACAGTGTGGTTAATGTCTTGTTAGGTTTTGGCACAAAACTACTTTATTATAGAAAAGACCATGTTTTGGCTTAAAATACCCGATTTTGGGGTCACAATAACCTCTGGCAAATTGCAAAAAGAAAAAATAATATTTCGTGCCACTATCCCAACAGGAAACACAATGATGTCTCTAACAAACTGCTTTTCATTACAGTAACCCCACTGGAAAAACAGCAGTGGATCATTAAAAATCAACAACACTAAAAAGGACTAAAAGGGACCAAAAAGCTGCAGGACAACAGCCACGAGTCGTTCAAAAACACTGACATTTGGGGACTGAAAAGCAACAAGGAACAAAGAGACAGGTCCTTAAAAAACACCCACATTTAGGGGCTGAAAAGTTGCTAGAAAAGCAGCCACAGGTCTCTAAAAAAATACCCTAAGTTGGAGGCTAAAAAGCTGCAGGAAACACAGCTACAAGCCCTTAAAAACACGCATATTTGGGGGCTGAAAAGCAACAAGAAACACAGTGACTGGTCCTTTAAAAACACCCACGCTTGGGGTCTAAAAAGCTGCAGGAAACACAGCCCTAAAACACACCCTCATTTGGGGGCTGGAAAGTTGCAAGAAAAGCAGCCACAGGTCACTAAAAAACACCCTTGGTTGAGGGCTAAAAAGCTGCAGGAAACACAGCTATGAGCCCTTAAAAACACCCATATTTGGTGGCTGAAAAGTTGCTAAAAGCAGCCACAGGTCACCAAAAAACACCCACATTTGGGGTCTAAAAAGCTACAGGAAACACAGCTATGAGCCCTAAAAATATCCATATTTGGGGGCTAAAAAGCAACAATCAACACTAATAGGGGTCTTTCAAAAACATCCACATTTGGTGGCTAAAAGGCCACCGAGAAAGCTGTGATGACTCACCAAAACACAACCAATTTTGTTGTTAGTTGGTCTCCAACAGTGGTTTGTAGGCCACTTGGCAGGCATCTCACTTCGGTGTCATGTCATTCACCATCCCCTTCACCCATCAATGACAAAGTCAGCTCATATATTATGTCACTTTAGAAAAGATGAGTTTAGAAGAAGATACGATGATAGTAGTGCTGAAGAGAGATAGGAAAGGGGAGAGAGGGGAGGCAGCAAAGGAACCAGGGCTGCTGCCAGAGACACAGCTTTAGTACATGCGGCACATGCTCTATCAGGTGAGAGCAATGTTTTGATGGGTATCTGTAGAAAGTACTTATCCATAAATACAGCTGGTGGATGTTAAAAGTAGCACGTGTCAGTCAAAGAGTAGGAGAAAAGGACTGCAAGCCAAAGTAAGTAACAGCGGTTTCATAAATTCTTGACACTACAAACGTTCAGTGCACATTTATTTCATGTTTTCATCTGGCTTTGAAGATGCACAAAATGCAATTTAGTGCAAAACTTTGATTGCAAAGAAAACTACACAGGTTACCTTTAAAGTGATACATCAATAATGTTACATCCTGTTACAGTGCAGAGCATTCAGCATCGACCATCTAATTGCAGCCCATTGATTTCCACTCAGACAAAATGCCACCACTCCTTAAAGCTGTTATTATAAGGCTTTTTTTTAAAGGTTGAGGAACGCTTAATTATTGTGTGTTGACACGGCTAAAGCTGCTTTACAATAACAGGAGCAGAGATGTTCTTTACTTCTGATATTCCTGCAGCAATCTGCACTTACTGTGTCCCAAACATTTTGTCAAAACTGTCGGCTTGATGCAAGCGAGAACAGACACAGACTATGACTAAGAACTAGGGCTCTTCAATTGATTTTATGTAAATTGTGTTATTCTTTATTGTGTATTATATATACAACAATTTGCATACCTCTATTTCTTTCTCTCTATTTGCTGTTGTAAGAAATAAAATGCAGATAAAAAACAGACTCGAGGCAAAATGATGTACATTGAAGTGCCTTGACATTTTCCTATTTTTAAAGTTTTTAATGTAGTAGTGTGTTGTTATCAAGTTAATCACAATTTTACAAGCTTGACAAAAAGGAACATGTCGATGTTGGTTCCATTAAGCCAGGTTCTGCACTGTATATTAGGTATTTTCTAGGTGTCAGGCGATATAGCTTGAAGAAGCAATAATTTCTCTCTTTTGGGGATCAGTGAAGACCTTCTTGTATTTATTACGAAAAACAGACCATAGAGCTGACCTAACTTTATTCTCTTTTTGCTGTAGAAAGTTACATTTGGTGTGGCACGTAGCAATACAGAGATCATATAAACAAAGGAGCGTTAGTCTAACGTTAGTTCTTACTATCGAGAATTCATGTCATTTTAAAAGTGTGTCAGCAACCAACCTGTCTTTCCTTTTCCAAATCTCTTCCATGGAATTAAGGAGGAAGCAAACCTGGCTGATGCTGTGGATCTTTATACATTATAGGCTAATTCCTCTTGATGCAGCTATATGTTAGCTAGATAACATTGATAGCTAGCGTTACGCTTACATTATCTAACTTAAGATGTCACTATATGCAATGTAATGTATCCATGATTGTGACATTCACCAAACTACGTCTTTTAACCATCGTCAAAATTTGGTTTTCTTTTCAACATAGAGGACCCTAGAACATAGCCAGGTGGTATACCCACCTCTTTCTTTGGCCATTTACAGTATACCCACCTACAAGCCAAAAAGCCATTGGAATATGTAGAATATGCGGAATATGTATGTATATATGTAGGAGAGTATGTCAACTTTCTGCTCAGTAACCTACTCATCTACCTAGAAGTACATTCACCTCATCACCAACCACTACACTCCTCTTTTCCACCAAAATGAGCACATGAGCGCAGGTTTTTTTAAACACACAATAGACTAAAGTTGTCTGAGGTCTGCAACAGACATGGATGCATTTTGGGTTTTGTTCTTTTGGATTTTTTTACTGGTGTGTCACATTCGATGTCACGGACAGGCTGGAAAACAGGTTAGTAAACAGTAGAAAGCAGCATGGTGGCCAGTGAAAATGTTATGGTGGTTACTTCTTTTTTTTTTTTTTGTATATTTTTATATACCTCTATTACAAACTCGGTGCAGACTAATTTTGAGCAATATTTCCACCACTGCTGATCGGAGCTGGAGCTCATAAACAGCTGTGACTACTACCTGTGACTACAAGTCATTTGACCATCGGTATGAATGCAGATTGTAACCTTTCCCATCAAATACAAAAGCCAGATGTTAGCGAGTGTTAGTGGGTTTTTTGTGCTGTAAAACAGGAAAGAGGAAAGCTCACTGAGATTCTGCCAGGTACTAAGCTTGCTCAGCTTTAGATGGACCGCATAATGAAAAGGGGCGGGACTTAGGAAGGGTCAATTAATCCACATCTGCCATCCAATCACAATTGAGTCTTTAGCGGCCATAACATAAACATCAAGGTTTTTACAATGACAGATTAGACAATCCTAATGACAAGAACAGACACTGTAGCTCAACAGAATAACCATCTTCGTACCATTGTACAGCATGCCCTTGTAATCCTTCTCTAATCTGTTTACAACTCTAATCTGGTTAGGCCAATCTGATTAATGTTCAGCAGTTAATTACCGGAATATGGTGCGAGTAATCTGATTGATGTACTAATGAGAGGAGGATTATCACACAGTTGACAGACACCTCTCTCCCTCTGTCTGTCTCTCCACATTCTGTCTGTGTCTGCAACACTTTACTTTACCTCATTTATTCTCAGTTTCGCAGCCATCTTCCAGCTCTGTTTATCTGCGAGTCGTTATCTGTCTTCCGCTCTGTATCTGCACTCGTCCCCCTGTCTCACTTCCCCCTGCTGTCATCAGTCTCTCACTCCCTGTTTATCAGTCATTCTCTGTCTTATTGCCATCGATCGCTACAGAAGCCACATGAGGATAAACTTAATTAAGTCTGACAAGTGCAGGTATTTTTATCACTGCATCTGAGATGCACCCGCAAATGCAGGCACACCAACAACAAACACGCCCATGCAAACACGTTTTAAACCTCAAATTGTTTCTTATTGACAGACCTTGGACTTCTGGGTGAAGATCATTTGTGCTAATTGTGCCCTTGTTTAACTTTGACATTTTGTAAATGCGTGTGGAAGGGGAGGGTGTGAGTGGTATGTCAGGTCATATCAAGCCTGCGTGGAACACTCACTAAACACACACCTATGTCTGTAGCTGTCCTCAAACGTTATTACATTCAACCTTTAACCAGCATTCACATTTCACTGAAAATAAATGTTTATAGAGGTGATGACTCATAAATATCCTCACTGTTTTCACCTCTATGTTCTTGTGAGATCATGCAAACACACACACATCTCGCATGTGCACACTTCATCATCACCTCCCCTAAGGTCATCTATCAGACACACAGCTGTGTCAGTGCGGCAGTTCTTTATGCAGAGGTGTGAACTAACATTTCAAATTAGTCTGGCTCCTGTTGATCATATGTCTTTCTCTTTCTGTCTATGAGTCTGTCACAGTTTTTTTTTTTAGTTTTTAGTTTATAATTAAGTTTGAATGTTACATTTTGTTACAGATAATTTATTTCTTCTATTCTCTCTTTCTTCGAATTGTTGGTCTCGGCCATCAGGAATTTGTCCTTGTGGTTTTGTGTGTTTGTGTGTGTGTGTGTGTGTGTGTGTGTGTGTAATGACAGTGAAAATGGCATCTTAAAATTATAATTAGCCGAGTGATTGGCAGCATGAAAGTGTGTTTATATGCATGTGTGTAAGTGTGAGAGTAACAAGTTATGAGTGTCAGCTTTGGGAGGCTCATATTTGTATTAATGGGCACTCAAGAGAAAGGTCACTTTTATAATTATGAATCCAAAAGACAGTTAGGTTTTATGAAGGGAAAATGAAAAATTGAACTCAAAGATGTGACATCAGATTGGGAAAAAAAGGGCATCTCTCCAACTAATATTATTGATAGCACAATATAAAACATTATAGCGCTTTTTAAGTAAGGACATTTTAATATAAATTTTTTATGATTAACTTCAGTCTAAGTAATGTGATATTTGATCTTTTATTTTTGAGCCACATTCCTCTTTTTCAATGTCAGATTGATCTATTTTATTGACTGTTGCGTTCACATTATATTGATATAGCAGTTTATAGTTTAGTTGTAAAATTGTGACAACTTGAAAAGTGTCCTTAGTAGACTGCAGAGCTCAGCCAGGCAGTTGCCCGAGCTGATTGCCACCACTCTATACAATGCAAGTGGCACCGCTGTGCCCAGTTGAACTGTCCTTCCTGAGTCTCTTTCATTCAAGATGGTGCTGAAGCTAACAAAACAAGGCTTTTCTTACCATTTCATACCCTGCCTAACTTAAGTGTATCGTAAAATATCAGGTACTGAATTAATCTGCAGATGTTCGGTTCAAAGTGAGACCAAACTTTTTTTTATGGAAGACCAAAATGTGGCCTTATACAGGTGGTGAATTTCCAAGTTCCCAGATCAATTCTTTTACCTGGAACGCCTCCACAAGTCAGATTTGCTACTCAGAAAGTCAGAGGAATGTCACCAATCCTGACCTCAGTGCTCACCAACTTCTATATGTGGACATGTTGCAATGATGTTTGTATGACGCTATCAATGTGATGCTATCAACTGGTATCGCTAACAATGGCTAACAATGGCTAACCTGGCTAGAACTGGTGTTAAGGCTGGGTGACATGTCCTGAAAATTAAAGAACGATATTTTTAGGCTATATCTCAATACACAATATTTATCTTGACATTTTTAAATCTCTTCCAAAGCACTTTATTAATGCTAGGACTGGTAGACATATATGAACATAACAATATTTTTGATCAAAAATCCTCTCTGATGCAAAAAAAGTTGTAGGAATGACGAGGAGATTTACGATCAATAATCATCAATAATGTGGATGTAACGACTAAGTGGGTTATGGCAAGCATTAATTAAAAAAGGTCTGGTAAGTTGATACATCTGCATCCCTTTAATGTAATGCAGCCTTTAAAACAAGGGAAAAACACCATTTATGCCATATCACAATACTACAATATCCAAAATCTTAGGCAATATATAGTCTCATATCTCGATAACGATATAATATCTTCATATTGCCCAACCCTAACTGGTATTCTTGGTTTTATGTACTGGAACGTGGTAAACTCGGTTGTGACGTCATTCCCAGTTCAGACTTCCAACCTCTGTGGTAAATGAAATGTAGCATTAGCATAGCCGATTTCCAGAAATGCCCTTCACTCTATGCTTTTGCTATATCATTTTGTTTAGGACTTCATACCCTACCGGTGGGTTAAGACGAGTAAGAAGTCAGCAGTCAATGATTGTATAAAACAGTCAATAAAATAGGTTTTTCAATTATGAATCACTGCATACTGTGACAAATGTGCACACAGTATATTAGGCTGATTGGTCCAGTAATATTAAAGATTAGCTGCTAATGGATAGATACACACACAACCAAATGCATGATCCCTTTCAATCTTATGTCTGGTGGTGATAACACATGTGCTTTTATTCAACCCTACAGGAGATACAGTGAAGTGACATAAGTCGAGATAAATGTCTTTCTTTCCTTTTGTCTCTGTTTTTTTTTCTCTCCGTCTCCTACCACAAGTCACTCTCCTAGTTCCTAATAGCAATCTCAGATGAAAACCATTAAAAAGGAAGAAGTACGGTCATCCATTTGAGAATTACAGACAAATTATTTTTATGAGTACAGTCAAATTGGGGCATACTGTGTCCTCAACGCCACCATTTGACTTTCAATTAATCTCTAAACCTTCTCTGTCATCAACCATTCTCCCTCTCCCGCCGCCATCTCAACTCCATTTCTCTTCGCCCCCGCCTCATCTTCCGCCTCTCCATCCCTCTGATCTCAGTATTTCTCATAATAATCCCATAAAGCAGAAACACCATAAAATGGACCTCAGATTTAAATTCTAAGGTCTAACATTTGAATATGAGATGGAACATTTGCAGAGGGAGAGCAATTAGAGTGGGGCGGTCACTTCAGACTAAGGTCACAAGTTATCACAGGGTCGGCTATGAAAGACAGAGCGAGAGATGTAAAGGGCCATGACTATTTATTGGCATGTTTTAACCTCTTGGTGTTTTTTATACCATCAAGGCGATTCTGAAATCTGAAAATTGACAATTGTTCTGGATGGAAAAGCTATTAAAAGCCTTAAAGATAAATGGTAAGCATTAATGCATATCGTATATGTATTTGGTATCTTATCTGATGGTACTGTTAAGCAGCAGTCTCCCAAGTCTAACTTTTCACACTGAGGAGCTCTAAGCAGTTTTATCACAACAATGCTGCATTTTTATGTTTGATATGTGATTGATTATTGATCTCAAACAACTTTAAAGTCTCTGCAAGTTGTTGGTCTTACTCTCAACTCATCAAATACTGCTTAGTCAGCGGCCCTCAGCGTCAGATACTAACACACCAAGGCACCCTTTAGTGAGTGTAAGAGATGTGCCAGAAGGTAGCGTTTTTTGACACTCTAAGCAACTGCTGTAGTATGAAGAGTGAAGCCCAGCTCAGACCAAAGATTCAAGACAAGACGAGCTGAAACAGGCATTTACTTCCAATGCGCTGTTCTGCAACGTTCTAAAAACCTGCTGGTTCACACCAATGCAACTGGATGAGATGGTGTATCATCCCTATGCAACAACTCTCTGAAGTTCTGTTCTGATTTTCAGCTTTTCAGGTTTATTTTGTGGCTGAATATAATTTGTAACTTCTTAAAATATGAATGAGGATAGTGATAGTGAGATACTGGTTACAGCTGCATTTGTAGTAGTGATGAAACAGGGAAAAACAGAAACAAAATGAGCATCAGATGGACTGTATTCATAATAAATACACCACAATAATATGAATAACCAGTGCCAATTTTTCAGTCAATGAAAATATGTGTGTTTGGGGGGCTATAAGCACATTAACCGAGCGGTAGCAGTGACCCACCTTCTGACACCGGCACACTGTGAGGACGGAAACAGAGGGCTCGGATGATTGGCTGGTGATGCGCTTTCTCTGCAACTTTCTAACACGGTTTCATCTCGTCACAAATCTTTGGCGTAAACTGGGCTTGAGAAAGATGTGATGAGCCAAACCATGATGTTTTTATCTAAACTGAACCACGTGCTTTTAATGCCTAAACCATGTGTTTTGTAATGACACAATGAATTTAATGAGTGTAAACTGACATGCTGTCCCTGAGCATCCAAAACTGACAGTGGAGGAGTACCTAGAGCATCATACTGTGACGTGTAGGGTCACTGACCAAGTGTCAGTATTTGAGGAATTGGGATGAGAATGTGTTGGTTTTTCAGCTAATATGGACTGAAACTAGCTGTCTGCAGGATAGGAAAATGCATCTATCAATCAAAAACTTTATGGTATGGTAATGGTATGGTAATCCAACATAGAGGGCCAACACATGCAAAATAACAGTATCGTAGTTTGAATGTGGATCAGGTTTTGAGGGTTTAGCTGATGTAATGTGTCACTACAGAATAGATTTGAAGTAAGTGCTCATTTGTGCACACTGCAATTAGATTTCTTAATTTGTCCATAGAATAATGCAGTTTGTTATGCCACTCCAACTGTTGTAAAGTTTCACTAATGAGCAATTACTTTGCTCTGTAACAAACACTTGACTCTGTTTCTGGTCTTAAGAACTGATGCATGTTCCCGTGATTGTTAAGTGATTATAATATGGCTTTGTTTTTCATTTATTGTGCTGTATTGTGTAATCGTACTAAATCCAGCCTGAAAAACTAATTTCTCTCTCAGCATGAGAGGTTTTCATTCAATGAATACAAAGCAAAAAAAAGCCCTGTGAGCGTGTAATTGGATAAAATATTAGGTGAAGCAAACAAATACAGCGCAATTTCACTTATTATACAAGTTTTGGAGCCCGGTGCAGCACGTTTGTGATGTTAATCAGCCATCGAGGTTGGGAGCTAACACCCACCAGATGCTGGTGAGATGTGGTTGTAAATAAGTCTGCCTACTCAACTAGCGACATTGGCAAGCAGCCAAACATCATTTGCAGGTAGTGTGTGTGTGTGTGTGTGTGTGTGTGTGTGTGTGTGTGTGTGGAGATGAAACAGTGTTCGTGACCGGGCTCAGCCAGCCACAGTTGCATGTGGGCAATATTCCCTGTTTGAGAAGCGACATTATGCAGATACAGAAAGAGGGAAGGCAAAAATAGGGAAATGACAAGATAGTGGCGTTTAGTGTTTAATGATGTCTGTAATGCTTTTTCAGTTTCCTCCTTGATTCCTTGCGAGACAGCATCACTGGCTGCATGAAAAAAATAATAAAGCAACGGAAAAAACAAAAGTTGTGCTAAGACTGATGAGAGGAGAGGAGTGCATAGAGAATAGACTGCTTTTAGCAGCACACACCCACACTGCTTCCAGTGGGACTCACAGCACAACCTGGCCTCTTTCTAAAGGTTAAACACAAGCAGCCTCCAACCACGACAGGAGGGAGGGAGGGGCACAGGGAGCAAAAAGCAGACTCCTTTTATCTGCCTCTTTTCCCCTGCTCTTGTTGCTTTTTGTCCATCACCTCTTAACACCTGAGGCCTGTCCTGCAAAGAAGGATTTGGGGGTAGCCAGGTAATTTCAGGGTTAAGCCTGGGCTTTTTAGTACCACCAAGTGGGTTCACTTCTTACCGGGATAAATTACTGCGGTGACTTAGCAGAAAAGCTGCTCTGGAGCACAGCCTGTCAACACCCTGAACACTGACCAATCAGATCACTGGAAAAAAAGGATCCAGACATGGACAAAAGTATTTTTTTTTTCAGGGTCAGTAGAATCATTTTATTGTTCCAGGCTTTCTATTCCCACTCTGGTTTTATATCAGAGCCTCTAACAAATAGACAGATTGTTTATGACACAAAACACATAATGATTATTTAGCTGAATTTTTATTGTTCAAATTATATTTAATCCCCACAGTGATAAGTGACAGTGTGGCTGATTCCATCACAACAACTAATGACATGAGACACCTGTGTGATGATCACTGGAAATAAAAACAAAAGATTCACTTTTATTAGAAGAATAATCCTAACACTGGTAATTGGCTCCCGTTAACATAAAAGCAACACTTCGCTCAGACAGACCTCATCAGTCATTAACTACTTTCCCACTCTTAACTTCAGTAACAGAAACAGTCTGGCATTCATTTTAAGTGTTTTATGTGACATATTCAGAGTAGTTTCTTAATCATCCAGCTAATTTGCATTAAATACACTTTACACTTGAGTCATATATAATGATACCTATGTGCATTTTAAGCCCTGGCCCTTCTTTTAATACTAAAAAAATATTTCTGCATCTTTTTATGTTGTTGTAAGATTATAGGCTGTCATTTCCATTTAAAGCCTGGTTCAGACCGAGGATTTGCAATGAGACGTTTTAGAACGTTGCAAAAAAATGTTGCAGTGGTGTGAACTGGCTGTCTGAGCTCGACTTAAGCCAGCTAATGGTGTCACCTGCAGCTCAGCTGGTCAAATCATAGGTGGCTGGTTTAGACCGTAAAGCACGTCACCTGTTCCACCAGCCAATTGGCTAGTAGTGAAGTCTGCTGGTCAAGTCAAAATGACAGCAGACGACCTGTTCGCTTGCTCCATCCCCGCTGAGCCCTCTGTTTCTGTCCTCATGGAACATCAGTATCTCACTATCACTATCTTCATTCATATTCTAAGAAGCCACAAATTTTATTCGGCCACAAAATAAGCTTGAAAAGCTGAAAATCAGAATGGAAGTAAAGAGAGTTGTTGCGTAGAGATGATACACCATCTCATGTAGTTGCATTGGTGTGAACTAGCAAGTTTTTAGACCATTGTGGAAGAGCATATTGGAAGTAGTCTTTGGATCAAACTGGGCTTAACTTGCACACTTTTTCATCTCTATCATATGTAGTACTGAATTCATGGTTCTGGGGTCTCATTGATAAAACAGTGCATAGGATCCATACTAAAAATGCACATGAAAACAAACCCAAAAAGCGTGTGGCAAGAAAATATTCGACAGTTTCTACAATCAGGCTTCCACCTCACCATTTGAGTTGCCAATTTCCTGTTTCCAAAATGTCCATAAGCATGGGTCAAAGTTTCTCCCATCAAGTCTGTTTTTAGAGAGTGCAACTTTTGCATGGGAAGTGGTGTATGCCTCTTTCAGGATTTGTTTTGCATGTACGCAATGTTTGTAAATGAGACCCCAAATTATGTCCGTAATTAACAACCCCGCCTCTTTCACATGAATGCCCTTGTGGCTAGATAGAACAACCCAGAGTTGGCTGAGCTGGTTTATAACCAGCTTTGTGACACTAGTTATCCCGATGGCCAATGTTCTAAGGCTAAGTTAAGCCAAATAACCAAATGGTATCCTGAGTATGTTGAACTTGCGTCACAGCACAGACCCCTGTTCTCCTCATCTCCATCTGTGACTTCAACATATCGATTAAGAAGAAAATCGGTGTACATGTCACTTTACGTTTACAAACTCAAAACAGCATAGAGATTGAATGTGGCACAAAACGGGTTAAATAATTATCATAATCATAAATGATTAAAACAACAGTGTTTCATACCAACTCAGGACACTCTGTCATTGTCAGTGTCCCTCAGGCTGTGGCACGCTGACACATACTGATCAAATCAGCGAGCGGTGCCAATCTCCAAAAGCCAGGTTTTCTTTTTTTCACTTCAACCTCTCATCAACAAGGAGAAATCCTCTCACACGGGTCTTTTGCTAAAGTATATTCTGCATATATCATAATAGTTTTAAATGAAAAATGCTCTCGGTCTCTTATCATCTCCCCTATTTGAGGTCGTCCAGTTAGACAGAAATTAGTTAACAGCCTCTCAATCGACTAATTCATCCATCATCATCGCCGCTACCTGTCGCCGCACCTCAATCATTTTGAGGGATTGACTTGTTCACATACACACACACACACACACACACACACACACACACACTCATAAAGAAGTCATACCTATGCATAAATTCAGGGCATCATGGAGCGGAATACAAATCATGACCTCTGTTGCCTGTCACCGGCTGATACAGAAGAAATAGATGCCGCCTTTGCTGTCCCTTCCTGAAGAAGAGCCTGGAGCCAATTTCACTACTTTCTCTGTCTTTTTTTACCCACTCAACTGCAGCCTGTTGCTGCCCCACTGATGGCATTTGGACTCATCTAAAGCAATGTATTAACCAAGTCGGTTCGTCTCTGTGTTCGAGGCTTGTTCTAATCATCGCATGAATCTGCACTATTGCGGTTCATTCATTTCCCCTCGTTATTTATTGCTTTGGTTTTTCTCTCACCTACATTTTCATTTTTGCAAAGCAAGCTATAACTCGGATTTGCTCCCTTACATAAAGGCTTTTATTATTCCTCAGACAACTGAACATAAACGTGTTAGTATGACCAACCCTATATGTTACAGAGACAGACTCAGATGTTTTAAATTACAACCTAGGCGATTAACCTGCTAATTGAGACTCGTCTAATTAGCATCATTGTGAGTCGTGGCTGCATGCGACTGCAAAGGAGTCTTTATCCTCTCTTCCCTCCTTCTCTCCAGTGTCCACGGTGCAGATACATATAAATAGCAGGCTCCCCATTGTGTAGCTCACCTTTCAGTAATTTAGCTTACTAACATATTGTTGTTGGTGCACTTTGGTGTCTGGACTGCTGACTGTGCAGTGTCAAGCCAGGGGGGACTCTTTAGCCCATTGCGTAGATTGATAGTGAAGTTAGAAATTATCGGATGAGATGGAATTATAATGAAATTAACTTTTGGGTAACTGAGACGTACACAACATGATAGTATAGAGTATATGTAGCTGTTCCTTCAGCTGATCTCATCAACTTCTACCTCAATTTGAGACTTCCTTATGCTGACATCCACCAGCGTGTAAGTGTAGGCAGCGAGAGATGGTTACATCAGATGCTGTAGTTTGTAAACCTTATTATTTCCTGTGTATACAACCAGTCCTGAGTCTCAGCCAGGTAATGTTGTTGTACCTTTTTCCAAACCCCCCTTCCCACCTCCTCCTTTCCGTGTTGGCCCAGCATTACAGTCATTAAACTTCATTATAGGGACAGTTGGCGCTTACACAGAGGTGTGTGCGTGTGATAGTGCTGGGGGGGGTGGATGGGGGTCAGTGTGAAGGATGGTGTGCCACTTGCACTTTACTGTAGTCAGCACACACACATTCGCATTAATGCGCATACAGTCCCATACACTAACAAAACAACAAAACAACACACACACACTCACACACACACACAGTTGCTTCATTGTTCGGTTATAATGTGTGTTTACCGAGCTACATCTACATCTTTGACCTCAACACTGTTCAAATCATTAAGGAGTTTTGTCCAAACAATGTGATTAATGAGAATGCGACAATGAAGCACCATTACTCTTTAAGTGGAAACATTAACATGAATTTTTTAATGTAGTGCTCTGAAGATTGTGCAAGGGCTTTGTGACTCTCACAGAAGTTATGAAGCCAAACACATGGTTCAGTGTGATTATGGGTAATGGATCTGAAGTGAAAACGCCCAAATGGTTGAGGCTCAAAGACACAGATAAGAAGAAACATGAACATGGATTAAACTAAGGTGCCACACTACTGTTAAACGTTTAATATTGACATTTATCAAATGTACCAACCCAACTGCCAGAAATAATGTTTGTTTCTGCAAACCATGGATGCATTATATTTGTATGTTATCATCTAGCGGATAGGTTGAAACTTTACATTTCAACAAAGCGTAGTTAACATGTGGTTAGGTTCAGGCACAAAAACCACTTGGTTATAGGTTAGGAAAGAATCATGTTTTGACTTAAAATACCTGGTTTGCTGTGGCTCCTGCAGTGATGCAGGCACTGCAGCAGATTGCTGTGGTGAGGAGGGAGCTGAGCCGGAAGGCAAAGCTTTTGATTTACTGGTCCATCTACATCCCAATCCTCACCTATGGTCATGAGCTCTGGATAGTGACTGAACAGTTGAGATCATGGATACAAGTGGCCAGAATGAGTTTCCTCAGTGGGGTGGCTTGGCTCAGCCTTAGAGATAGGGTGAGGAGCTCAGACATCTGGAGAGAGCTCGGAGTAGAGCTGCTGCTTCTTTGCATCAAAAGGGGTTAGTTGAGGTGGTTCGGGCATCTCATCAGGATGCCTCCTGGGCGCCTCCCGTTAGACGTGTTATAGGCACGTCCCACTGGTAGGAGGCCCTTGGGCAGACCCAGAACACGCTGGAGAGATTATATATCTCATCTGGCCTGGGAATGCCTTGGGGTGCCCCAGGACGAGCTGGAAAGCATTGCTGGGGAGAGGGACGTCTGGGGTGCTTTGCTTGGTGACCTGGCCCCTGATAAGTGGATGAAAATGGATGGATGGGGGGTAAAATCCCTGCTGGAGGATGTCTCCGTTAAAAACAACTACTTTTGATGCCACTATCCCTGCTGGAGAAACAGCAACAAGTTGCTGCAAAACACTCATGTTTGGTGCCTAAAATATGCTGAAGACACGTCAACAGGTCATGAGGAAACATCGCTGGAAATACAGCAATGACTTCAATGGCCTCAAATGGCGGTCTGCAGCTTGACAGACCTGTCGCTGCTTGCCTAGGTGACCCACCATCCACCATCCCCTCCACCTCCCGATGACAAAGCCAGCTCATACACTATGTCTCTTTAGAAACGCCAGTATGATACATATGAAACATACAAATGTAACACGTCTGTGATTTGCAGAAACGTACAGTGTCAAAATGTTCTTCTAGGATCTGGACTGAATCTACAAAGGTAAGCACACTGTAATATTGCCATTTATATAAGGCACTGATATGTAAGTGACTTGTAACATCTTCACAAATTATTTGGTATTTAGATGTTGCTTTGAACTTTTTAAATGATGACATTTTGTCATTTTAAGAATACTCTGAATAAGTAATATATATCCCTAATGTTTGCACGTTCTGCGGGTGTAACCTACAGAAGTTCATTATGTATTTTTTAAAGTCTGATGAGCAGCTGGCACTATGCATGCACACACCATTATGCCGTGTTTGTTTACAGGAAAACATTTATGATGACAACTGTTTCAGAGTAGGTGTGGAATAAATATGTAGTTGTATTTATATGTTAATGCTCATTTTCAGGTGACGCGTTAGTGAAAATGTGGGAATGTGGGATTATACAAAGGGTGCATCTCTTCAGGGTTTTTTTTATATAAATAATAATTAAAAAATAAACTGGAGATACAGTGCTTTGAGACAGTGTAATAAGGACGCACTACCTAAAAACATTCAATCCTGAAGGTTCTGACTGTTTCTGACTGTTTAAACACTCTGAAATCACACAGTCACATATAGATGTAGAGCAAAATTACACATACATCCAAATATATGAACATCACACGTATCTGAAGAATACTGTGCCTCAGTCTTACTTTTTCTTTATCCTAAAATGGTTAACTTGTCACTCAGACAGACACACAATCACAGATAAATGTGCAAACACACACACACACATTTTCAATCACACATGCGCACATCAAGTGCACATTTCAGTCACACATTGCTCTTTCTAGGATCACACCTTTTCCAATGTTTGACGGCGACAGAGATCACTCTCACTTGTCACCTCTGTGTCTCACCTGCAGGTGTGATGATGTCACATACAAGTAACAGCTGTTTGGATATTAAGTGTAACTTAAGTGTGTGTGTGCGCGCATGTATAGATGTGTGTGTCTTGGCAGCTCCGACTGCCAGATGTCCCTCTACTGTGATGAATAAGTAGACTTCGCAGAAGTGACGCTAACTTGAGATCACACATTATTTGTACACAAAGATAACAACATGTATGGAGGACTTGTTTTATTGTTAAGCCAATGCTGCACTAATGTTCCAGCACATGTACAAAGCATTTGGGGAGAAAATGTGCTTTCTCTTTAAATTTTCATATCACAGGAGACTTATTGGTAAGCGACAACAAGGTTTTGTGGTACAGTAATAGCTATTGTTAGTAACTGTTGCACTTATTGGATAAATGCATTGCAATTCAAAAACATTTTTATTGCTATAAATGGATAAATGAATGAAGGACAACAGCGATAGAGACATAAATTGATATGCAGTTTGATAGAGAGTTAACGTGTGGTTATATTATGTTATGTATGTTATATTTGTGTGTGTGTGTGTGTGTGTGTGTGTGTGTGTGTGTGTTGGGGGGTGACATTCAGCAGACAGTGGCAGTGGTATGAATGTATAAGTGATGGCTGATTAGCATAATGCTCAGGAAACCAGCCGTCTCCACCTTTATTGCTTCACTCTGCATTCATTTCACTCCGACAGATGCCAGTTCGCAGCAAAATATAAACAAACATTAATAACCCAAAGGCTTTTTTCCACCTTATTTCAATAATGCCATACTCTGTTGTTCTTTCCAATAAAAATGTATACTTGAGCAGAGTGAATTGGAAGTATGACTGCAAACTTCCAAATTTCATGACTTGGGAGTTAGGATGGGTGAAGGGCAACATGTGTAATTGGAAAATCCGAAAAAAGCTAAAATTCACTTTGACAAATTTTAACCATCAAGGTGGCCTTGAGCGATGCAAATAACCTCCAACAGCTGTAACTTTCTGCTAATAATAGAACTCAACAGTTCAAACCCTGCAAACGCTGTGTTATATAAAATTGATGTGAAGTAGGGTAATGCTGAATTCAGCTTTTTGGTGCCTTGCACTTGTGCAAAAACAAATGAGAGGAACCAGACCTCTAGTTTGGCTTGGATTGTGCACTTCAGACTCAATGCTTATTTTCCTCTTACCTTAGGAGACCTATTTATCAAGCTAGATTGCTTTGGTGTATGTTGCCGAGTGTTGGAGATATCAGCTGTAAAGATGTCTGCCTTCTCTCCAATACAATGGAACTAGATGGCACTCATCGCAAGTGCTAATATCGTAGGCAACTGGACTTGCTTGCATTTCTTGGAAACGTTTCGCCTCTCATCCAAGAAGCTTCTTCAGTTCTAAATGACTGGTACGAAGTTGCAGGCTATAAACCCTGTGTGGGTGGGAACCCTTGCAGAGTCGTAGGGGTCACGTGAGCTCTTAGTTTCAGAGTTGTTAAGGTCACAATGTGAGTCGCTGACCCACCTGGCCACCATGTGAGCCGTTACGGTCAGGTGGGACCAGGGGTGAATGGGACCTCAACGACTCTGAAACTAAGAGCTCACGTGACCCGTACGACTCTGCAAAGGTTCCCACCCACACAGGGTTTATAGCCTGCAACTTCGTACCAGTCATTTAGAACTGAAGAAGCTTCTTGGATGAGAGGCGAAATGTCTTCAAGAAACGCAAGCAAGTCCAGTTGCCTTCACTATTAGCACTTAAGATTACCATGACCTGGATGACTGAGAATCTTCACCGACTAGATGGCACTCAGCTTGTGGTATTCAAGGCCCCAAAAACAGTAAAATTGAAGAACTCAACAGCAGTGTCTCTTTCCAGAAACCATGACCTGGTTACTGGATAATCCACAGACCTTGTTGTGAGCAGTTTCATGTAGGAACTTTTTTCTTTCTACTGAACTACACCTGCCAACTGCCACTTCCCATGCAAAAGTTATGATTTACAAAAACAAATTCGATGGGAGAGACTCTGACCCATGCTTCCATTTTAGCACTTTGAGCACCACAAGCTGAGTGCCATCTAGTTCCATTATCTTCAGGAGAAGGCAGACATCTCTACAGCAGATAACTCGGCACCTCACACCATACAATCTAGACTGAGGAAAAGAGGAAGACATGTATGTTTGATTGTGGGTGTGAACTGTCTCTTTAAAGTCGATGATCTTACATAGTCGCTTTAAAGCACTGCACACCATTGCAGGACAGTTGACATAATTTCTCCAACATGCTGATCTGTGCTAGCCTGGTTCCAGACCATAGACCCCGCCCACTCAACTGAGTAGGCTTGCATCTCTGGTCTGGCATACTGCAATGAATTTGCAATTTATCTTGTCCAAACGATGGACGGACCAATGAACGCCGGGGGTGGGGGCGGGTCTAGCAATTAGCCAATCAGCGCCACACTGATGTCAAGCTGTGCGCCGGTGGGTAACTGGTGAGGATAGCAACAATGGCGACCGCTACGGATCCTACAGACCACATTAACGATGCTATTGAGGTATTTTGCCACTACTCGCATTAATGGAGGACCAAATTAAGGAAGCTGCTAAACTGGATTTAACAGCGATGACATTTTAAACGGGCAATGCTCGCTTGTTTTCGGCACCCCCGAGGCACGGATACTAATGACGTCAGATTCTGGGTGAGTCGTTGATCTTTACTGATTGGTTAGGGAAAAATCAAATTCCCTCCCCCTTGTAAATCGCCTTCAATGGAAGCGATGTCAGACTGAAGGTTCTGGGAGCTTCAGTCTGACACTCAGGCTAGATCCGTGCCAGAGGACCAAAGCACAGACACAAGTCTAACTCAAACTACACAATAACAACTGCTACTACTGTATGCGCCAGCTCTCAATGATCTCAATACTAACCATGTTAATAACCTTGAGAGTAAAAGCAGAGTATCCTCATTCAACTCCACATGTGCCCATAATATGAAACTGTGTCACAATTTCCAGTTATTTAACAAGAGAAGAGAAGGACACTGGGTGTAGCCATGGGCAATCCATGGCACTGCAAAAAATAGAAGGGAGACAAGCAGAGTGGTCGATATGTCATATGTAATTTTGTTATCCATATTTCTCCTTAGAGCAGAGCTTCTACCCATTTAATATATCTATACAACAAGATTAACCTTTTGCAGTGGCCAGACAGACAACTGTCAACACAAACTGGCTATGGATCCCTCCCTCCTGTCGCTTCCTTTACCTTCAGAGATATTTCTACAAGGCAACAGAGGATATTATAGTCAAGAGGGTCAGGTCTCTATATAGCCATTACTCTGGACTTACATCAGTGTACATGGGTTGATGAATTATTACTTGCATAGGCAGAGATATTGGAGGAGACACAGGGGACACTTTTACAAACTGTGATCCTAAAAGCAACATACCGCATTAGAGTTCACTTGAAGGAACACTGTGTGACTCCTGCTTTGTTTTCTTTGTTTGCAAACCATGGTTCACTTGTTTAATGTGCGCCCGCTGTTTTGTGGGTGCCCAGGGTTGGTGTACAAGCAGCACTTCCTCTCCCCTCTGTTTTGTTTCATGAGGCAGGAAGAGAGGGTAACGTTTCACTTGACCATTTTGTTTTCGCTCTAACTAATTAAAGTGGGCCCAAAAGTGACTTTGGACGTGTGATATGGACCCTCTGTAATCACAGATGATCTAATCCAAAGCCACAGCTCAGTGTTTGTTACATGGAGTTCATTAAATAAGGGCTATGCTGGAAACTACATACTACCTCTAGATCATATCAGCCTGAAGGAAAGAAGAGGAATTCTTGCGCTGCCTTTATCTGACTTTCGGTCAGTATTTTCTGAAGTGGTCACCGCAGAAGCTCCTTTTTATGTTTCTATCCTGCATTAGCACAACAAAAGCATCCCGATCACTGCAATGGCCACATACTGCACGTACCTGCCCCTTGTCGACCTTTGTCCCTTTTGTCCCTTTCCCTCACCATCTCCTCTTGTCTCTAATTTCAAACTGACTCCCCATCTCTTCTTTTTTTCAACTTTACTTCCTCCCACTCACTGTCACACCATCTACCTCTTTGTTTCTCTATCTCAGCTCCTGTCACACCTCCTGCCTTCGCTCTCCTCCTTCCCCCTGTTTCTCTCTCCTGGTAATCCTACCCTATCTCGCAACAGCAAGCTGGTAATCCTACCTTTCCTTTCACGCACGCTCACACGTATACAAAAGGACCCACACACACACACAGGATACAAACACATGCATGGAACAACATTCGTGCATGCAGGTGCAAACAAAGATGAATGCATGGTCAGATAGTGTTACAACAACACTCAAAATCACACCTACGCACAGAGTCGCGCATACAGGTATATACAGTGTGCATTCACCAACGCAAAGATCCAAGCACACAGGCACATATACAGTGAATTTGTTGTCATGTCATCAAATATTACTCGGAAGCAACATGATTTCTGATTGGCTAAGAGCCCTGTGGACTCAGATACAGGAAACCAGCTACCATTAATTAAGGTAATTGGAGATTGCCACAACCAAATAAAAGCCTGCGTGTGCGTGTGTGTGTGTGTGTGTGTGTGTGTGTGTGTGTGTGTGAGAGCGTAAGCGTATGAAGTGATACAACTCCGGCTCAACACAGCTCGGATACATTTCCCACTGTTTGAAACTATTAGGTCACACAACTATTCAGGTTTCTTTGTGTTCAAAGCATTTAGCTTGTACACATGTACACTTAAGACAGACTTCACTTGGACATTGCCGGACTTTTCACCAACTTTAGCCAAGGCAAACGCATGTGATGTTCAGCCAGGGTTAAAACTATGTGTACAAACCCAACTTACACCATAGGATAGATAGTCGCCATCCACTCAAAAATGTGTTTTTCCACTAAAAGGGGGGGTGTCTGTTCACTTCCCTAAAATCTGAGATTCAAACACACGCCAAGCAAGCTAGATTAGGTGCATAGTTTGAATGTTAATCCCTGCCTAATACAGGAAACAAATATCTATGGGGAAACAGATTTCGACACAAGACCGGCAAAGAATTCTGAAATCTTCAGCACCTTCAGCACAGAGTGGATTTTTCAGTATGGAGAGCAGAGTTAGTATTAGCATAGTGAAAGTTTTGACAGCAAACATGGTTAGTGTGCAGCTTTTTAATGTGGCCAATGTGTGCTTGGTAACATCATACCAGATATTACTGTATGTTTTTTTTACAACCAATAACACTGTGTCAGCCACTGCCAGTCACAAGCTAACAAACACTATAGATAAAAGATGCTAACGACACCTACAATTTTGATACATCTGCTAGTCCCTGATTTTGGTGCACACCAGACTCCTCATCTGAGTCTGGGCCTGACTGAGGCTCAAACACGAAGGCTATTATCTCTAATGCTAATGCTAGCCATGTTGATGCACGCTGCTCAATCACCGGTCCTGCATAGCCAGACCTATCTCCACACTTTGTTTGAGCCCTGTTCCAGCACAGGAGAAAATGAAAAGTGAAACCCTAGCAAGGGGGTCAGGTCCAGAATTTCCTAATAAAGGAGAGGGGGATATGTGCTTCCAGCCTCCTTTTCAGATTATATTTTGTACTTTTTATGCAGGTAAACCATCCATCCATTTTCAACTTCTTATCCGAGGCTGGATCACGGGGGCAGCGGGTCAAGGAAAGCACCCTAGACATCCCTCTTCCCTGCAGCGCTTTCCAGCTCCCCCTGGGGGACCCCGTGGCAATCCCAGGCCAGATGAGATATGTAATCCCTCCAGCATGCTCTGGGTCTGCCCCCGGGCCTCCTACCAGTGGGATGTGCCTGGAACATATCCAACGGGAGGCACCCAGGAGGCATCCTGATCAGATGCCCGAACCACCTCAACTGACTCCTTTCAACGCAAAGGAGCAGCGGCTCTACTCTGAGCTCCCTCTGGATGTCCGAGCTCCTTACCCTATCTCTAAGGCTGAGCCCTGCCACCCCACGGAGGAAACTCATTTTGGCTGCTTGTATCCGCGACCTCATTCTTTCGGTCATTACTCATAGCTTATCACCACAGGTGAGGGCTGGGACAAAGATGGACCAGTAAATCGAAGCTTTGCCTTCTGGCCCAGCTCTCGCTTCACCACGACGGTCCAGGACAGCGACTGCATCACTGCAGACATTGCGCCAAACTGCCGATCCATCTCATGGACTGGCAAGTAAACCATGTCAAACAAACTTTTAACTTCACGGCATATTTTTACATATTTTAAAACGTGTGAAGAGGAACTGTAAGACCTAATATTAGATCAAAATTATACAATTTGGTAATACTAATTATTTAAACATAATTACATGCAATATTTATTTTTTTTAAGTATTCTCTTTGCTTTCTCGCTAAGAGTTAGGTAAGAAGATCAATTCCACTTTCATATTTTTGTTGTAATTATGGAGCTGCAGCCAGGAGGTGTGAACTTGTGAAAGTATATACACTAAGAAACAAGCTTATCTTTTGGCTTACATAAAAGTTTTTATCGCTTATTTTTCATTTTAGCCAAACAAATACTTGGAGGAAGGTGACAGCATCGCTGTTTATTATCTCTGAATATCTATAATCATCATTTTCAGTTATTGTACTTTCACTAACTTTAAACTGAAGAGGCACACTGCACAACAACACATTTTTATCTACTTCAAATCTGTTTTGCACTTACAGTAGGTCAGTGACAGTAAGAGAGCTTTTCACAAGACAGATACACGCACAGATGGATATACACTCCGCCCAACACACACATTGTGTTTAATTATTAACAGTAAGGATGTGAGAGAGGAGAGAGAGAAACGGAAGGTTAGCCATTGCTTCTGCTAAATGATTCAAAAGCAATTTATTTCTCTTTTGTAGAGAGCGAGGGAGACAGAGACAGGGACAGTTGTCTCAGTCCCTTTTAATGTCCTTCATGTGAACTGAAAACTCACTGATCTAAGATGAACTATGTGGTCTATAAGTATGTGCGTGTGGGAGTGACTGATGAACTCATATTCCTTATTAAAGTAGACCTTATGCTGAAATGACTAATAAAAGTTGAATAAATGTGTAAGGGAAGGTCTTCAGAGGCTGCAGCTGTGAAGATATCCGTGTTCTTGTGATGGTATTATTAAGAAGAATAATTTTTATCGCTGTTTCATTCCAGTCTTGGAAGCCCCATGAAAGCTGGAAAATGTGCTCTGTCATACAACAAAGGTTTGTAAAAAATGTCTCGACTCCCTTTGTCTCCATCTCTGGATCAGTGGTCGTTCTGGCCTCCTGGAGAGTTGATATTGGCTGTCCTCTAACTTCTAACCTCGACACACCACATGCAGACACACACACAAGTGTCCACACAAAAGCAAAAGCCATAAAATCTGAAATGCACTTTGTCTTATTATGTGTTTGTGTGTGTGCATGTGTGTGTTAAAGACCTCTCTGCCTTGCCAGTGACCTCACAGACTCGGGCTGGCAGGACACACACACACACTTCAGAGATCTATGGACCCTCAGAAACAGAGGGCACACAGACATTCTGTGAGCTCCTGCAGTATATTACATACTCTCATGTCTCTTTCTGAACATGTGGTGAGAGAAAGAGTTTGGATATAGAGCCGCTGGAAGGTCACTGACAATCAAGAAAAGGTTTCATTCTACACCTTAGGAGAAAAGGTCAGCTGGAGAGTTATGTTTTAACCTCCAAAACCTGAGTGTAGCATATAGAAAGAGACTTTAATAACCCAAATTCACCTTACTGCTTAATAGAAATGAGAGTTATGAGTATTTATTTCCCAGATATGTTGGATATTTTGTGCAAGAAGTGAAGGAAATGCTTGTTTTTAGTGAAGAAAACAGTCTCACAAGTTTGTGGCCAAAGTGTTGGAGCACCAAATGTCTAGCAGTCCACAGGACCTGCTGTAACTCGCTGCGTGATCATAGAATCGGAGCTACAATTCATAACTGGTGTTCTGATGGCAGTGGGAGGGTGACAGTAGTGTGAGGGGGAAAATGGATAGTTGCTATAGCAATAGACCAACATACTTGTCATTGTTTCAGTTGCCTCTTGTCACACAAACCGGTCCTCAAGCTGCAAAGGAAAAGAATACAGAGGCTCTACCACAAAATCACCTGCATTATTAACAATGCAGATACACGCTCCACCTTGACGCCTTCTTGCTTGTTTCACATAGTGCCTACAAATTAAACAAGACAGCTTGAAATACAGCGAACAATGAATACGAAGGTAGGGTATTAATGGGATTGTTGACATATCCAGATGGGTAAATGTATGGCTGTGGGCTATGTAGATTTATAGATACGTTTCAGAGAGATGTATTTTATATTAGCAACAGCAGGAGAATTGATGAGACGGAGGCCGTTAAAGTTCATCACTCGTGCATCAGATATAAGCGAGTCACTCACGTTCCTTCGATAACAGAGGACGCATTAATGTGCAGTGGCACAGTAATGTGCAGGCTTACTGTAAATAACTAATGTGACATTCGGCTTAGCACAGTGTATGCACTATAAGCAGCTTTCAGTCAGTCAGTACACAACAAACATGAAGCTAAGTCCCATGGCTTACAACTAGACAGAAATCCCATTATCATCTATCTATCCATATCCATCTCTCTCACTTGCCATGGGTTTGAACCAGGCAAAAAACCCCATTATCATCTGTCTATCCATGTCTCATTCTATTTCCATGTCTGTCTCAGTCCATCTTTTTTTCCTTCATATTCCCATGGCTTGGAACTCGACTGAAATCCCATTTATTCAACCATCTATTTCTTTCTTTCTTTTTTTTACCACATTATTTCACTCTCAGACCGCCCCCATTCCTGTCTCCTTCACTCCATGGCTGAAAGCCAAGTTATCTATTTATCTTCATGTCCATCCATCTTTCTATCCATCCCTTACTCCTCCTTCATGTAGTTCACGATGCAATGAAAAGCGTGGGGGTGAGGGGGTGCCTATCTATCACCGTCAAATGTTATATGTGAGGTGATTTTTAGACACCACAAGTCAGATTTTAGTAAAAGCTGAAGGATTTTTTACATCTATAGCTAAAGTTTGGTGACATGTATCCACTTTACCCACACTACCCTCTTTTCATTCTATATATTACCTTAAAGGAGCTATATGTAAGAAATCTAAAGCAAATAGTCATAAAATCCTCCTAATATGTCACAGAGACTAAGGAATAATGCTCATATAATATACTGATCTCTCCGACAACAATAGTCCAGCAACCTCGAATCTGTAGGGGGAGGGGGGGGCGGACACGACTCATGGCAGTATTTTGAATTTGAGTGCAGTAACCGTTTTGGCCACATTCTTACATACAGCGCCTTTAACTATAAAGCAGCAACACAAGCTTTTTAATGTGCAATTACAGGTGTCAGGGTTGAATTGCAACTTCTTTTTGATCCATCTATAAAACCAACACAGGGAAATTGCACCATCAATATCAGTGGTTTGAACTCTCAGCATAAATCTATCATTATTATCTAATTATTTGCAAACGTCTTAAATATTGATGCAGCACTTCCAGGTATTGTTTTATTATTGGACACTATACATGATGGAGGTAAATGTTTTTGCTTGATGTTGCTTGGTGTCTCCCGGCTGAAAATTACAAATTGCGATAAAGGCCAAAACACACCAGCGGCAAATGCCAGGCATCAAAAAATATGCTCCTATCATTATCAATGTACAACCCCACAACGGCGGTGGCTAGACACGCATCAGAGCTCCTGGATGCCTTGCCCTGCGGCACCTCACGCCACTGTCCTTTTTCCAGCCTCACCGCCCTTGGAATGAAATGCATTTTGCCCCTACTCGCTCTCTGCTTGCACATACCAGCTCCCTTAACAGCTCTTTTTCTCAGCTCCTGTGGCTGCTCGACTCCTCTCCTCATCATGGATGCATAAAGAGAACTTTGTAGCTGCTGCTGTGTCTCGTGTGTGAAGAGAGACTTATTGTTGAGTTCGAGAAATATCCCGAGCTAAACGACCCATAGTCATGATATAAAGACAATGGCCAGAAAGATATTGCCTGGCAAGTCATAGCTCTGGTGATCGGCTCTTCAGGTGAGAAATCAGCTTTAATTAGGGGCTCTCCATACATGATTTTAAGCTAATGCAGAGGTGGAGGAAGTACAGATCTTTCAGTAAAAGCGGTAATGACTTTGTGTGGTCCTCTGTTGATGAGTTGCAGCATGACGCATCTAGTGTGTTCTAGGGACAGCACTTAAGGGGCATCACATGACACGCTGCGGTGAGGTTTCAGCTCAAGAGTTGCAAGCCTTTTTTCCAATGAAAGTAGCTTGCGCTAGCTTCAAAAGGAAAAGTCACCGGATGACATCATACACAACAGTGCATGTTGGTAAAGTCATCTGCACCGAAATACATTCAGTATAAAAAATTTCAAAAGAAATATTTTAGCGCTTTCAATCAAGAGAGCAAAAGCATCAACATAGCAACAAAACCTCACTACAACTGAACCCCTACAGCGAATGGCATCTCCTCTCCTCTTGTCTGTCTCACACCTACTGCATGGCGCAAGAGGAGAGAAGGGGAGAGATACAGCGCTGATAGCAGAAGAGATTTGCACTACGATTACTCTGATGCATGGGAATGAGTTACAATATAATATGTTGCTCTCTTTATCTCTGATGGTCTGAATAAGTCGCTAAATTTGCTGCTTGTTGCTTTTTTAGAAATAAACTCTCCAAGAGCTGGCAACACTGACAGAGAGGTAAAAGTGCTTAAGGCAGGTATGGATTTTGTCAACAGGTGACTCCACAGTGATCTAAGATACAAAAATCCTTATTTGATCTTACAGTCTTTGTTTGGTTCCAAAGTAATGAGGGTATGGTGTGTGTTCATCCCAAGCAGGCTTGTGTGTGTGTGTGTGTATTATATGTATAAAATGATGAGCTGTATCTTTGTGAAAACAGGATTTCTCCACTCTGTGCTGTCATTACAGAAAGCTGCCCTTGCTAATGGATTATCCTTGCTCATTTCCCACGTCTAGATGTGGTGTCATAAAGGTGGCGTTGCTCATACAGTTGATGAGCGCAGGTGAAACTCCACCATCACCGGCTGTCTGCTTTTCCTGCTACCCGACAGCTTATTTTACTCAGGTTAAAAGGCCAGGATGCACATGCAGTACTATCACAATACATGCGTGTTTTGTTTGCAGGGCTGTGTGTGACCACTTGTTTCAGGGCATCATCTCAATAATTCACAAGCCTCTCTTGCCCAGAGGCAGCGTGCGTTACATCCGCTCCCTCTATTCAACACGCGCAAGTGTGCGTTTCTACATGCACGTCTAATTTCAAGTGTACATGCCTCTGTTTGTATGAGGAGGATGCATGCTTACGTGCACGGGTGTGTTTGAAAATGTGTGTGTGTGTACCTGTGTGTGTCTGTGAGTGTGTGAGCTCAGCAGTGTGTTTGGCAGTATTGTATTACATAACCCTTAATTATAACTGGGGAGGAAATGTGACAGCTTGTGACCTAATCCTTAATACAAGCATTACATTTTCACTATTCAAAAGGAAATGTGCATGCAAGAGTGTGTGTGTGTGTGTGTGTGTGTGTGTGTGTGTCAGGGTGTGTAATTTACCCATGCCAATTAAAGGGAATGTGACAGCGCGGCAAACATACTCCTCAATTTGGAAATGTGATGACTTGATAATGGCACATTGATGTGGCTCTCCACTGTGTGTGTGTGTGTGTCCGTGTATGTGTGTAATATGAGGAGAGACAGAAAAAGAAGGTTCTTGAAAGTGTGTGTATTGCAAGTGTGTGCGGGTTCCTTTAATTGTGCTGAATGACAGATCTATTACTGTGGAAGAGTACGTCATTATTAACATTAAGCGGCCTTGCGGAAGCACACACACACTATTGCGCTGTGTGATTAAAGCTGACTAACGTGCTTAATGTGTGTGAGTATGTCTGGATTTTGTGTGTGTGTGTGTGTGTGTGTGTGTGGTTATAAAGGAGTATAGAAGCTGCCACTTGGCTTTCAAGGCACTCGCTAATATGGCTTTTAAAGGCTTCTCATCTCATCTCTCTGCCTGCACCATTTACACGCACACACACACACACACACACACACACACACAGACGAAGAAGCCCACTGACTCACATGAATACTGTCACCCACCATCTTCACACTCACCCAAACACACACACACACAAACACTTCCTCTCCGCTCTGTCTTGTAGCTATGTTAAACTTCATTACATTTCTCAGCTGGATCTATTTATAGCCATCTATACACGCACACACAAACACGGGAGGCTTACCCTCTCTTTACCCTTCCATCCTGCTTTTTTTTTTTTAAACCACTCTACCTCTCTATTTTCTCCCCTTTCCCTATTATCCTTTCTTCCCTCCTATTGTCCATCCACACTATTTCTCCACACTTTCTTTAATCTACTTTCAAATAGCGGTTCCCTCCTGCTCTACATGTGCTTTTATCCTCCCCTTCCCTCTCTCTTCCTCATCGCCGCCCTTCATCTGTCTGCTCTGTTCATCATTTTGCCAGCTGCTGCGCTTCTCTCCTTGTTTAGAGGAGGAACAGAAAGATGATGAAGCGAAGAGAGGAAACACAAAATATGGTAAGAGAGATGAGAGAACTTGAACTTGAGAGAGAGAGAAGTAAGGAGCGAGAGAAAGTGAGATCTGGCGTGTACTGTTGTGATTACCCAGCACTGTGTTCCTGGACAAAAGGCCGGCTGTCTCCCTATTGGATAGTAGCAAATAAGCTGATTAACGTACCGCAACCAGGGACACAATGAACACTGTTCCGTATACTGTACGAACAACAACTATCAAACTGTAAGAAGAGGAGGAAGAAAGAAGAAGGGGGAGAGGAAAGGTTTCAGATATTTGACCAAAGACGAATCAACACTGACTCATTTGGTTGAATCACACATTCTGGTCAAAGAAGCTTAACTGATATACATGCAGCCTGTTTGCTCCTGAAGTACAGTCTCATCATCACTGCTTTCACTCGGCTGCCATTCTACTGTATCTTGCCCCTCGGATGCAATACTCCAGAGTGAAACTGAATCAAGAACCTGTAGCCTTCTACACCAATTAGATGTAACACTTGCTGCAAGCTTAGAGTCAGTCCTGTCACTCAGAAGTAATGCAGCATCAGCCTGCAGTCAGCTCCACCAGTATGGGCATTGTTTCAGTAAATGCCATGGCATTGCAATGTGACATGATGTCAAGGATCTACTGTACTATGCTGTTAAAAACTGTTATAACAGACAACTCTCTCTCACATTAACAATTCCCAATGTTTGCATGTAATGCGTGACTTAGAGGGAACAGTGAAAATGCCTTTTTCATATCTATTTTCGCACAAATTACAACAAAGGACTTACTATCATTAGTATTCTCTTTAAAAGTGCTGTAACTCTGGAGAAAGATAATGGATTGCTGAGTCCCATTTCCCGGTCATCAAATACTGATGCTTTGGGTTTGTGGTTTTGCAGACTAACAACCCAAAGTGTCGATATTTGGCGACCTGGGATTAAGACTCATAACTGAACTATCTTCCACTAGAATTACATGCAGCACCTTTAAACCCCACAGAAAATAAAGACATGCAGATGTTAACCAAGGGGTGTTCAAAACAAAACAAAACAAAATAGGCAAATTTAACGATGTCTTTATTATTACAACCATAACCATTAACGAAGTAGTCATTTTGACAAGGTTTGGCAGCAGACAATGTATGAAGGTAATTTTGTAAAATACCTTCATTAAATACCTTTAGTCTAATAAACTCATTCATTCATTCATTTTCTATAACTGCTTATCCTCTTGAGGGTCGCAGGGGAGCTAGAGCCTATCCCAGCTGACACTGGGCAAGAGGCAGGGTACACCCTGGACAGGTCACCAGACTATCACAGGGCTGACACATAGAGACAGACAACCATTCACACTCACATTCACACCTACGAACAATTTATAGTCACCAATGAACCTGCATGTCTTTGGACTGTGGGAGGAAGCTGGACCTCCCCCAACCCAGGGTTCGAACCCTTTTGGCACATCATATTTTTGATTTATTTTGTGTTCAAATTGTTCATATGCTGCTTGTTCCACACAATTTCTGATAATAAAAGTATTTGAAAATAGTAAAATGTTCTTCCTTCAGTTTATATCTTTGTAACGAGTGTTTGAACTATATTTAAGCCATCAAAAGCAGGTATTTCGGGGGGTTTTAAATTGAAAAATGTAAAAATTTAATCAGCCAATATATCGGTTATCGGATTTTTTTATTCCATAATATCGGAATCGGCCCCAAAAAAATCCATATCGATCGGGCCCTACTGTACACCTCCAAGTTTTTCTCTTTCATGACACTAAGATGAGCTTGTCTTGTTATCTCATCATAAAATAACAAAACTATATTCAAAAAATCTCCAAAACCATCTTCGTTTGTCTTTCCAACAAACACCAACCCTATGTTAGTAAAAAAAAAAAAAAGTTCTTCCCTGCTGTTGCTGTGCCCCCTTTTACTAGTCCTGTAACGTTATCCCCACCTCTCACAGTCACCATCTTTCTCAGCCCAGCTGTCTGTTCCACCAGTAGAGACTGACCTCTGCTGGCACATGCTGTGCACTACATCACCTCAATACAGCATCTCCATATCAGTTTAATGGAAAGAGTAACGTGATGTACCGTAATACCGCCCAAGCCTAATTTTGACCTGAACCACTGTGTTTCTTAAACCTAACCGAGTCATTTTTGTGGCTAAACTTTACCAAATCCTAACCATAACCTCTCACATCGTAAAACAGATTTATATTCTAATAGTGATGTGTAACAGTTTTTGGAAGACACAGATCAGATCAGAACATGCTTCTGCCACCCCAGAGGGCACGGACAAATAACATAGTGAAGGCACTTGTTGATAATAGAATTTGGGAAATGGCACTCCTCTAAATCAAGAAATATGACCGATGGCTAACATAATAATAAAAATGCTTGGTGAGGTAAATGACTCATTGATTTATCTTGACCACTGAAATGCTGTTAAGCTCACTTTCAAAACACTTAGGAAAGAAATTGTCCAACTGATGCTAATATGCATGACTTCTGTGACTAATCCAAACAGGTTCAATGATAACAGCCTTTACTATGAGGCCCTTCAACCTCTTGCTCAACTACAAGTGGTGATCTGAATCATTCACAGTCATACATCAATCAGTGTGTGACAGAATCTGACAAGAAAAGGGCACTTCTTTTGAAGACATAGCAACACTCGGTGTGACACTCAGCCTGAAGCAGCCTCACGAATGCTTTATACTAGTAAGAGGGGGGGGGATGCAAACGATGTAAATTGCTGTAATATATATGCAGCTTTACCAACGTAATGTTTTGTCTCTGCCAACTATATTTCCTATTCGCCGAGGCTTAAAAGAAAATACCCCCTGCCTTGCCTGCATCATTCTGCATGGACTTTTTAATGACCTGCCTGAAGCTAAGCGTGAAAATCTCTCTGTTGGCCTCTCTGCTCCATTTCTCTCTTGGTTCAGCTGCCTTATTACTTGTTAAGAAATCCAGTTATCCAATAATGTCTGGAGCAATGCTTGAATGATCACCTTGTCCATACCTTCCACACATTACATGGTCTTTTTCCCCAACTTGTCTGTCTCTTTTTTCCCCCCTTTTTTTCCCTTCCCAGATCAATGGAAGCGGCCTCTCTCGCCACGTTCTTGTGTCAGGTTCTTGTATTTCTCAGACAGACTCCTTGTCACGCTGTCTTTCTTTCCCTCTCAGATGGGTTTAATCAGTTTCTCTATTCCCTTTCTTTTTTTCTTGATGAAACTCTTTTTCTTCAAGAGTAGATTTAGACAGAATTACCTCCCACATCAGCTCTCTGTTACTGCCTCTCATTCTCTTTCTGTCTCTCACCTCTCGGCTGGGTTTTGTCAGGTTGCCATCCAATAGTGTGCAGAAATTTAAGCCAGTTTTTTAAACAGGTGGCGAGAGAAAGTGTGAATCAGTGCTGTATTTCAATGAACTACTTTTTCTTTTTATTTTATTTTTTTTTTTTTTAACAAAAATAAGGGTAGTGTGTAACAGGATTACATAATCAAATTGAAGTAACACATCGTTGTAAATCATTGTATTCACTGCTGCTTCCCATCTGTCATTTATGCGTGTTTCATGAATTAATTCAACAAATATACTTATTTGCTCTTCATATCATTACAGGGTTTTCATCTGAGGTTATTTTTCAGGGTATTTAAGCTGGGGTAGGCAGTTTAGTTTGTGCACCACTGGGCAAAAAAACCATACTAAACTTTGAGCATACTGTAATGTACTGTAACACTAGACTTCTGCACCTCCTTTTGCCTCTGTTTTCAGGCTTTAGAAGATCTAGCGTGTTGATGGGAGACTTTGGCCAATCACAGGTCATTTCAGAGAGAGGACGTTTCTATTTGCTCCTCTACAAATGTACATGGAATAAGAGAGTCTAAAAGAGAGTCTGACAATAAATGAAACAAACCATGTGTGTTCTTTTCAACTTTCCCTTAAGGTACTTGTCAACTATCAGTCTTGTGCTGGTATTTAGCCTTAGATGGAGTTTACCACCCGCTTTGGGCTGCATTCCTAAACAACCCAACTCAGAGAAGACCAGACCCTGGCGCGACGGGGGCCGTTACCGACCTCACACCGTCCACGGGCTGAGCCTCGATCAGAAGGACTCAGGCCCCCGAGCGACACCGGGCAAGCAGTCTTCCATACGCCACATTTCCCTGGTCCGCCCGTCGGACGGGGATTCGATGCTGGGCTCTTCCCTCTTCGCTCGCCGCTACTGAGGGAATCCTGGTTAGTTTCTTTTCCTCTGCTTAGTAATATGCTTAAATTCAGCGGGTTGTCTCGTCTGATCTGAGGTTGTATTCGAATGGGTTCAAGTGGCGTGGCTCCCGGGGGGAAAGGAAAGGGGGGTTTGGTTAGGGAAGAGGAAATGTTGCTAATAGTTTAGCCTTCTGCTAACTGGAGTTTCATGTTCACATTAATGTAGGCTTAGCTAAAGTTAGCTAGAGCCTCGAATCACAGTGTATCCTCCACCTCACTCCCCACCGCTACAGACTACCTCACCAGGAGCAGAGCTGGCAGAAGCTCTGGAGACAGTTCCCCAGTCAGCGGCTGCAGCCACCTGAATCCAGCCAGCGCAATCCCCAGCTCCAGGGGACAAGACAGCTCAGACTCCCCACTGGATCAGCAAACTTTCTGTTGCTGCCATTTCACAGGTTAGACACGATACTGCTGAAGGCCACCAGCCTGCTGTGACACCCAGTGCTGGCCGAATTCAAGCCACTACAGCTGCCAACCGAAGGTCCGTTTCTCGAGCTGCTGCCAGCTCTCCTCCCGGGGAAGCAGTCCACAGCGGTGGGCAATGAGGTGAAGGGGAAGTGGGGTGGCTGACGTTAGCTTGCTAATTCTTGTCTCATTTGTGGTCTGATAAACAGGAAAAGAGAGACAAGAAGGGTCTAAGCTAATGTGCTCTGTGCAACTCTATGTCATGGTCATCTGGTGGTAGCTGCAGGAGAAGGGTGTATTTTAAAATTCTTATTTTATTTTATTTTTTCAGACTTCTGCCTGCCCCAGCTTTAAGAGGTTTTGAGAACTGGTGTGAAGACTGGAAATAGAGAGCAGCCTATTTTCTCACCTTTGCACACCTGACCAATCATTGGCCAGATTATGGATTTTCTTGAAAATCCTCCAACATCCAAAAGGTATGTCTGTGCGAGTGTGTTGGGAGGTTCTCTTCCTTCCTCCTTCGCTTTTCTCCTCTTGTTCCTCCTCTCTCTTTTGCCCCTCTCAGCATCCTATCCATCTCTTCCAGCTCCAATTTCACTTACTCCTCTTTTTGACTTTCTTTCCATATCCATGCTCCCCCTCTCTTGGTTTCTTCTCCCAGTGAGTGACTGTCATTCCTCCCCTTTCACTCTTTTCATTCTCTCTCACACTCTCTCCTTCACCATCCCTCTCTGAGTGAAAACCACTAGCTCAGCATTTCCTGGTCCATCTGAACCGGAGACTTGATTTGACAAACCCACACTTAATTGTATCTCATTTCTTTGTGTCACATCTTTCATCTCTTCTTCCTCAGTCTAAATTTCTCTTGTCCTTTTTCTCTCCACATTTTCTTTTTTCTTAATCTCAAAATTATAATTCTTTTTCAGGTCCATTTTTTCCTACAATCATTTTCTGCCCCTCTGTTTGCCATCTTTGTCAATTTTTTCTCTTATCTCTCGCAATTGCCATCCAGCGTCTCCTCCCCTGTCTTTAAACCTTGGCTCCTGTGTTGCAAAGTCAGACTCGAGTATGCTAATAGGTCTGGAAACAATTATCTCAGAGATTTACAGAGAAAGAGCGAACAAGGCTTTCTGTTTCATCAGATTTTCTCCATCTCTTCCTGTCACGTTTTACCTCATCCTTCCTCTCCTGTTGTCTGTTTTTCTTTTTACATTCTCTCTGGCTCGTATCTGAAATCTGACATGGCAGCAACTTTTCACTTTTTGTTGAACATGTTAGGTCTTTATCACAGAAGGAGGTACCAGACTGGCTGGGTTGTGTAAACATGATTTTTGGGTATTGTAAGTTCCAAAAAATGTTTTCCTCTCAGTGACAATGTCCCGCCTCAAGGCTTCTTTTCAGCTTTCTTGGGGTTATTTAAGAATGTTAATTTCAGAACTCTGTCTCGGATGGATGGATGGTATAAGATACAGTAAGGTCAAGGGCAAGAGAGGTTGAGTGAAAGAGAGATGACAGCTTCACACAAGGACAGTGAGAAGGAAGAAAGGAGGCGAGGTTAAGCAACATTATGGGAGAACAGAGAAAGAGGTAGAGAGTGAGATACATATAGGAGATGAGAGCCAGATAAGAGCAGGAGAGGAAAAGGAGGGGTGAGAGCTTGAACGGTGGAGAGTGACAGAGGAAGGCACAGTGAGAGGTGGAGAGAAGGTCACGAGGTTTGTTGTTTGCAAAATGCATCCTCTCACTGCCTGCTTTGATGTGAGAGCTCGGCCACTTGTTCAGCCAGGAGTGGAGAGGAGGAGAGCTCAGTAATTATAATTTCAGGACATGCGTATGCATGGCTCCACTAACCGCACAGCACTAACCTCTACAAGTTGTGCTAATGCATCTATCCTACACTCGAGACAATTTGGGCTTTAAAGAGCAGAATGAAATAAGGTAGCACTAAACAACATGTCCTTCACTAGTTATGATGGTCTTTCTTTTATACGTAGCTGCTAGAAGGAGAGTTTTCTGAACCACCTTTGTTCAGGATGTGGGTGTAGCAGCTGTTCAACCGGCACACTGTAAAAAATGGGACTTCTGTGCCTAAAGATAGTAACTAAAGTCCCACGTGTCGGTATCCCCACTGGACTAGAATCACATCCCACCAGAGCTTCTCTCCTGTGTCAGCCTCTGCTCTGTCTTCAACTTTACTTCCCAACTGTGTAAAGCTGTAACACTGGGAAATATACTGTACTGTATGGTTGACTGTAACAAATACGACTCATGTTTTTTTCCTTAAAAAGGTAGGTTTTGCCTGTTTAACACTTTGTTTGAATTTCACAAATGTAACCCTTATGTTGTGTGAAATGAGTTAGATAATATGGATGATGATTAGAAAAATAGAAACACTGATAGAATGTAAAGCAGTTCAATAAAACAGCTCTGGAATAAATTGACCCTTAGCTGTGCCTTTCCCCTTTGCTGTTAGCCACTGATGGTCCCTCAAGTTGTCGGAACTAGCCCACACTGCCACTAACTGCAATCCCGGGGACATATTTCCTAATTTTTGGAGGAGTAAAAAAGTGTTTACAGAGAGAAGCAGACATAAGGGTCAACACTATGAAGGATATATCAAGGAGGTCAAATTGATAGAGCAGGAAATAATTGTTAAAATAATAAAGACTAGTCCATACCCACTGAGTACAGCATACCATACCATGACTTAGTCATACCAAAAATTTGAAAAAACATTGGTCCACAGGGGGAGCCACAGCAATCGGTCACATTTTAGCCATTTTTAAGCATTTTTCTGTTGTTATAGCGCCACCCAGTTGCCAATTAATTAAATTTCTCCAGTCACCTTGAGGCGTCCTGTTCTACATATCTACCAAGTTTAGTAAAAATCGATATGGCGGTTAGGCCTAGATAAGAAATTAGCTCTCTAGCGCCCCCATTTTGTTTGATGGGGTCAATAATGGAGGGGTCCCCTCAGATTATGTGTGGTCATATGCCTACAAAGTTGCGTGGTGATGGGTGAAACCCTTGAGATGTTATACACCTTTATGTGATGAGCCACGCCCTCCGCAATATTCAATGCCTTATAGAAGCTCAGTTTTAGTAAGTTTTCCAACTTTTGCCAAGAGGGAACTTTAGATATTGGTCCCTAGATTATGTTCACCGAGTTTCATGCAGATTGGTCAAACTTCCTAGGAAGAGATAGATTTTAAGTGTTTTTCAAAAAATTCAAAATAGCGTAAAATCTGTATAACCGGAAGTTATGGGTCCTTTGTTCCTCATGAGGAGAGGCATCTCTGTGCAAAGTTTTATGTCTCTACGACATACGGGGCATGAGATATGCCCATTCAAAGTTTGCTATTTTAATTGGTTGCTATAGCGCCCCCCTTTGGCCAATTGATGTAACATTGCGTTTTAATTGGTTGCTATAGCGCCCCCCTTTGGCCAATTGATGTAACATTGCGCCAAATTTCACATGGATTGACCAAGTCAGTGAGGAGAAAAACGTGGAACAGACACACCCACAGACAGAGTTTTCGTCATTATATAGTAAGACAGAAGCTGAAGCCTCCAGATCATTTGTAAAAGTGAATTCCTTTAAGCAGGGTAGGTCTGTATTCACTGTTAAAATCACTAAAATGCAAAAGCAGCACGTGTATGCATTCGGTATACCTTCAGTAGCCTAGCAGTGCTAACTTAGTAACATAAAATATGACATTAAGGCAACACGTTTAACCAGAATGAGCTCACAATCACAAAACCAGCCTGAAAATGAAGAAAATCTGAAACAATTGCAGGACAGTCATGGCACACAGCTGTGTAGTTGCTGGTCTGTGGTCAAGGTTTGTTGTTGCTGTGCTGTAATTGACCAGTCCAGTGTTTGAGGGTGGAATTTAGCAAAGAATCAATTCAACATCATAAACTATGGCTTCAAAATTACCGTGCTCCATCAACACCTCCTTGACACAGCATCAACAAGAATCTGAAATCACGACTTTCGTAGGGGTATTCATCACAAGATTGTTGGGTTTTATTTTAAGTGCGACAAGGTCAAAACTCAAGCAAAACACTTGAAGTATGGAGAACAACTTTATCCCTCTTTCATGCACCTTGAAGTATAGGAGAAGATGAAGAATCTCTACTTAGACTGTATACAGTTCACAGTATATACAGCAATAGTTTTCATTTTTTCATTATCATCTGCTCTCAATGTAGATTTTGAGGCTTTGGCACTTGAACAGAAGCAGAAACCTTCACTCAGTGTTGTCAGACTTTTACTAACCACTAACTTGTAGGAGATGTAGGAAAGAAATGCGAAAAGAGGACTAAATGTGGTGGTGCGCTTTGTTTTTCTCAAAAAAGCAGATACAACTTTACCCATGAAGCAAAACTCTTAGTCTAAATCACTAAAAATCCAAGTGGCCGAGAGGTCATGCTCTCTTAGAAAAAAGTCTGAGAGATTTACATAGCTCAGGGCCATATTAGCGCTTCATTCCTCACTGAGTGTCGAACCACATTAGCATGCTGAAACACCAAATCTGAGCATGTCTCAGGAGATGAGCTACTGTACCACATGATTCCTCGAATGTTCCAGCAGCTTAAAAAAGAGCAAGATTCAATTCCTCCAGATGCTCTTTGAGGTGAGGCTAAAGTGCAGCTGCGGTTCAGCAAGCACAGACAAAAAATAAACAAAAGGGCCCCTGTAACAGCTGAATCTCTACCTATAACATCATACTGTGTTGTAACTTGTATACTTTGTGGCTATGCGTAAACCCAGTTGCCATGGTAATATTCATCAACTACCGATCTTAAATCTTGACATATAGGGACATAAGGAGCAGAGTAAAATCATCTTATCTCTGAATAGTTAGCTACGTGCGATCTGTTATACACACACTGCATATTAACTTAGCCTGAGTGCTACTGACAGGCAGATACGAGCGAACGACTGCAGCCCTTGTTAAAGATGGCAGCTGAGAGCAAAACATGACTGTCATAGATTTTTGGAGAGCAGACAGAAATGGTTGGGTTTGGTTAGAATATACTTAGCAAGGGCTGTCAGGGTCAAGTGTGTCGACTACATTGTGCTGACTCACAGCACGAGGATACAGGATTTACAGTCAGGACCAATGTCACACACACACAAATGTGCACAAATCAGCAGGATGGAAATGCCTCTGACCCAATTATTCAATATGTGAAAACACACCCACGCACATAGGATATAGTAGTTTTACCAGGGTTGATGTCGGCCATGTCAGTTATACATTATATGAAAACTGCATCATGCACACATTAAATACAAGCAAGCATTTTGTGTAATTTAATTTCGCTCTTGTGCTTTATGGATTGACTTATGGCATCGATGGAGTGACACATTATCAACATAACCACTTCTTGTTGTAGGGTTGGGCTGGTGTAAACATTTTCAAACCTGTTTGATTGAAAAGCCAAACACTGGACCAGAAAGATATCACACCTGCTCAGCAGCCGCTCCTGAGGGGAACATAATGGCACAGTGTCCCAACAGCGAATGAGCGCCAGACTATCGTGTAACACTGTATCTCTATCCATGCTGAATCCCTTGAATATGCACCTCTGTTATGTCATGTAAACAAACCACATAGCTTTCAGCTGTGAGTTCCAGATCAGACTGGAGACGTAACCACTTAAAAAACAGTGAGTGACCGACTGTTTCTGAAATAACTTTAAAATCGAAAACACATTTTATGTTGCGATATTAACTGGAAATGACACACAATATAGCTACTAGCAATTAGCCCAGCTTCTCATTAGCAATGCCATTTGGCTTAACAGAAACGTTCAGCCCCCTGGCGTTCTCTCTCCAGTAAGCTGCAACCTTATTTAGGTTTTTGCAATGAAATATGGCGGTATGCTGTAGATAATTTATCATTTTAACGTCATGAATCAGCTGTTCCTCGTCCACTGTGGCACTTTCGAAGCAGGCAACAAGAATAAATAGATACAGGACGTTTGTCAAAAGTCCAGCTCAAAACGGCACATCTCTTTCATCAGTTTTAAATCCAAAATGTTGTCATATTGGCGCATTTTTAGTTTTTATTTAGACTAACTCTCTAACTGTCTTGTCTACTCTCGTCACCCCAAAAAACACATGAAGTTTCTTGTAAATAAACACAACGTTCGCCACCTGTCCTCACTCCCACCTCTGCTTAAATTTGATTCCCTTCATGTTGCTCGGCAGTAAATTGTGCACAGCGTGTCAGACACTGGAGGCTCCATTGATCTATTTATCAACAAACATAATATTATATTAATAACATTGCCATTTTGCTTTGTACTAATGCAATATAAGTTGAATTTAGGGTTGTGACACTTTCTGCACAGGTTGCTGTCCAGAACTTGTCCACTGCACTGGACTGGCAAAACTGTAAATAGACCCAACTACAAGTTACTGTAGTATCTAACCCTTTTAAGATGAATGATCAAGTTCGGTTTTTTAAGGCTGATAAAGTGACATATAAAAAACATAAACTGTGTGATGTAGCCCTGCTGCACCCATCCCGCACATTAAGCCGAGCAACAGGGCAGCATAAGTAGTCACTATTTGTTTTTCGGGACCATAAATGTTGAGTGAGCGCAATTTAAAATACAAAAGGTACCCTGCTGAAAAATCATAAATTTATATAAATAATAAAATAACCTCTTTACAAAGCCTTCATACAAGGGCAAAGCACTCTTACGTCGAGTGAAAAGCGCTTCTTAGAAAGTTTTCTACCACGGAGAGGAGGAGGAGGAAACAGTAGGGAGCAGGGTGAGAGGCACTTGGCGCCACACTCTTGACTCGTCTGTGTTTGAAAAGCTGAACCTGCAGCTAAGAAAATCTCAAAGATGTTTCCTCTGCGTTTGTGTGCGTGCATGTGAGCGTGCGCGCGTGTAAGGATGCATTGATTAGGCGTGGTAAAATCAAAGCTGAGCTTTGGGTTAGCGATCCATCAAACAAGCCGACTTTTTTCTCCTCCTTTTTTTCTTTCTCTCATCCAAAGGAAAGAAAAAGCAGTTTATTTTAGAAAAGTGAAGCGTTTTTGTTTTTTTCTTCAAGCCTGACAGACCGGGGAAACTGAAAAGGGAGGAAGTATACACACACACAAAATGCTAAAACACACAGACACGCGTGCAAAACATACACACACAGGAAAATGCACAAACGCAAGAACACACAGACAAACAGATAGAAATGAAAACACACGGAACTCACACACACAAATGTATGCTGACATACTTACGGAAAACAAACACAAAGATCACCAAAACTCGACTGCACACACACACACACACACAGTTCACCATAACTCAGACACACACGCAACCAACAAACACACAAATACACAGATGCATAAGCACACTGACACATTTGTATAGACACACACACACACACACAGCAGGTTTTGACAGGATCGCGCCCACACAGCCAAAACACAGACATGCAGATAGGCAAGCTGCAAACAGAGAGAGACGGAGGTGGGGGAATGAGGAGAGGAAAGAATGAGAGGAAGAAGAAGAAGAAAAAAAAGAGATAGAAGGCACAAAGGACAGAGAAAGAGAGGAAGCAGATGGGGGAGAGCGGGAGAGGAGGCGATGACAAGGGGGTGAGGGGAGAAGCAAAGTGAGGGGAAACAAAAGAATGACAGAGGAAATAAAAGAGGAGAAAGATGTGCTAGATGACTGATAAAAAGATGAAAGGGACTTCCTGTGAAACATCCAGCCACCACGAATCAAACACTCCATCCAATTATAGCACGTCTCCAGCTCTGCACACATAAACACACACGGTTCCAATCCAGTTTATTACTATAAAAAAACATACACATTCCAGTGTTTCTTACACATTATTTCAACCTGCATCGAATTCCTGTCAAGAAACACTCCTCCCACAGCTGGTGTAATGTACAGTTGGGGAGGAGGCACACTGGGAAAAGGAGGGAGAGAAATCACATGTGTATTTGGGAAAATTGGACCCAGTGTGTGTGGGTTTGTGTCTGGATTCCCCTGTGAGCTCAGTGAACAAGACAAAGCTTTTTTGCCCTTCACTCTTGAGCATTTTTCATTTAAGTGCTTTTTCTGTTACATTTTGTTTTGTCATTTTTGGTTGCATAATAATCAGCACTTAAACGGAAGATGGCTATATATAAGAGCGAGGCAATGACCTCAGCAAGCGAATACTCTTGACGACGTTTATTTACATAATCAGTTACTTAAATGTACTCTTTTAACCTCTGTGTAAAAAAGAAAGTCCTTGAGTTCAAGCGCTAGCCACCACACAGGTCCCTTGCATTTATCCCGTGTCTGTCCTCCATTAGAGCAGCAGACATGACTGTTTTTTAAACATTAGGCTGCAGAGGCAAGTTGGCGTTTTTTAAAAAGAAATCCTTGTATCTTTCAGTGAACTAGTTGCCTGGATATTTTTTTATAACTTCTGACAACTGAGAAGAAGCAAAATTACTTTCCCAAGCAAAATCTCTGAGGGATGAAGCCAAAGTGCAGCAGGAGTTGAGTAAGCATGCAGCAAAAAGTGGGATTTCTATGGCTGCTAGGAATGTGCGTGTGATGAAAATGACTATAAAGTCTGCCCCGCCTGAAGAATTGTAGCAGACAGTATAACTTAAGTATCATTCAGGACTATATTTTTTGTTAATATGACACCTCAGAGCTCATTATCGCCTGTCAAAAACACAGGAATTGACGAAAAAAAATCACTGATGACCGCCTTTTTAGGGCCGCATCCTGTTCGGAAATGTCTCTCTCCCCCTCCGCCCTCGTCCCTCTCCCGCTGTCAAAACGAGCTCAGCCCTGTCTGACTCACCTGTGATGTTGCTGTGCTATATGCCAGCTGAGACATCCATCCAAACAGACAGACTGACAAACATGAACACACGGGCACACACAGACATGGAGCAATACAGATACAGGCAAAGACAAACTTGAAGTCATATTTTGGATAAATACAGACACACACGACTCACTGCACTGAATATATACTGTATGGATTCATGACATTATATCTTATACAAAGAGTATTTGAATGATTGAGCTTGTACATGCACAAAAAGTATATATTGCATCACAGGTTGGATGTCATTACAGATGCTTGAGGTCATTTATTGAACTGTATTTAGAGTGAGAGAAAAGAGGAGGTGACTTTCAGGTGCAGAAAGACAGAGAGAAAGAGAGATTGATTCTTGGATCAGCACTTAAGAAAACATGTCCGTCTCTGAGCACAACTGTGAAACATGTAGCCGTCAACTCTGTTTACAACCTTTCATCATGCTTTCCAGTTGTCTTTCCTTTAGTTTAATCCTAATCTGCTTTATTAATGCCCATACGGGATTCCTGCCAATGGCATTATGGTAATTAAGATATGCTTAAACAAATGTGGTAACACTTTTTCAGAGCTTAGAACAAGGTGTGAAAATGGCTGGGCGGGGTATTTGGAAAACTATATGTTTACTTTACAAATGTATGTGAAGCAAATATAGTGATGACTCATGCCTGTGAGGCTTCTCTTCTACTACACTGCCCGGGGTTCCTTTCATGCAGACACCTTTTCTCTTAACAATGCTCACTCCAAAGAACACGTTCAGTCATTTAAGCAGTAAGCAGTGCAAAAGTGTTACATATTGGTGAACAAATTGGTCTAAACTGCACAGCTGTGTTCCTAAGTAAGTGTTCTTAGGACAGGCTGTTCTTATTCACTGTTTGTACAAAACGTAATGTGCTATAATTCATGTGTAACTTACATAATTGTGAGCAGGGAGGCTGTGATTGTGTGACATATGCGCTGCAGGCTGTCCTCCCTCGTAAAGACAGGAGGAAAGGAGGGAGTCAGGTGATGTGGTATGGTTGTGGATGGGTCAAACAAACACAGGACTTAAGCCCCATTTCCACCAATCAGTATAATACGGTACAGTGTGGTACACTTTTTGCCGTTTCCACTGTGAAAAGTTGTGGATGGTACCAATTGAACCATTCCGTACATTCCCCATTTTTGGTCCCCCCTCTGTTGGGGTACCTAGCACACAGATCTGGTACCAAAAGGTGGAGCTGTGAACACTGCAGTCTGTTGATTGGTCGATAGCAGATAGTCATTCTGCTCAGGGCTGAGTTGTGGCTGGTTTTGAGGCTCATGTAACCACTGTTCATACTGTGGAGAGTTTTATTAGTAAACTGTAACTATAAAATGAGAGGATGTTTTGCTGCCTCTCACAGCAGCTGTGGTCTGAGAAAAATAATTCACTGGGCCCACTGCCGGTGATTTTTAAGGTGGAACGCTTACTTGTAATGTTGCTAAATGTATGAGTTGACGATGTGAATCCATCAGCACACCTTAAATCTCAATGATAACTTTGACCATTAATTTAGTTTTTTTTTGTCTCTCTTGTGAACTGCATTTTTTTCTAATCCTCACTTGGGAAAAAAAAATGGCGTGCACCATAGCTCCTGTGGGCTCCGTCAACACTAAACCCCTGTGCTTGCCTGAGAAGGACTAAATGCATAAACCTGCTATTTTCAAATATCCTATGGAGAGAGACTGTCACTGCAGCCTGTTCTAATTTGTTCTGACCATGTCAGCATGCAACCTCATTCTGTGGACGATAAACGAGGTGCAGACTGATAAAGGAGGAAATACAGTGAGTGCTGGACAGAGCAGTGAGTGACAACAACCCCGTCCACATTTAAGAGGACTGTTTGCAGTGGAAATGCTAGGGTCTAGGCAGCATGTCTGAAGGGTTACTTTTGGTTCCAAGGGTACTATACCCAAAGTATTTGGTGGAAACAAGGCTTTAGACTCCGCATATCGTAAAACTAAAACTCAGCGTTGCGTTATTTTAAGGTATGTACAAATGTCATGTCAGGTCACACCATGCCACATCACATCGTCACAAGAGCTGGGTATTGGCCAAAATTTGGTAATACAATGCGTATCACGATACAGTGGCTACAATACAATATATTGTGATACTGTAAACAAGGCAGTATTTTGCATTTTTTTAAATCTAATTTTAGGAAAATTGCGCTGGCGTTGTGCCCTTTACGACTCTGTCTGTTCCAAAGGCTTGTATTCTTTATGTTTCCACAAGCAATATGTTGCTTCGGTGCAGTGTCATTAGAAATGTTTACAGTATCACAAAACATAGTATCTTGATAATCAAGTGTAACGTAACATAACAATGCCCGACCCTGATTCTTTTCCTAAACCTAACCTGTAACCGGTAGGGATGCTAATCCATGAGATATCATAAGAACTGTTGCATGAGGATACGTTGCCAAATTATCTATGTAAGGATAAGAAAAAAATACATTGAATGCAGAAATAGATGGATGGATACACGGATGGCTAAACTGAAAAAGGATGGATTGAAAAGTAGAAAAGAGAGCTGGAAATAAAGCACAAGCAGACTGATGGATGTTTACATGCATTCTGTGTTGGTTGTGAGAAGCAGATCTATCAGTCCCAGAGAGTTAATTTTGTGCCACAAAACTGTGGCAGTTTAATGAGCTCGCATTGCCAAACCACAGTCTGTAGGTGGTTTGTTGGCTTTAGCAGCAAATTGTACTTCACTGAAAATAAAAGTGGATCACTGAAGCCCCATAGACTGTTGTTTTGAAGGGTTTCTGATTGTGTGTTGAGTAAGCCAACACTTCTAGCATGGATGGATGCATAGATGAACACAAGAGACCGCAGTTAAGGGAATGTGTTCTCCAATATGTTTCAGATAATCAATATATGTATAGAACCTGAGGTATTTACAAAGAGATTTCACTGGTTATTCCTCACAGTCACAAACATCTTTCTGGCTTTTTTCTCTCCAAAACGCATTTCTACTTTATTCTATTTTGGGTTCCTTACAAAAAAAGTTCACCACCTTGAGGTGCCATTGTAACTTTTAGATAGAGAGCTGTGGTGTGAAGGTCACAACAGCGCTCCATTCAAACACCAAGTGACCCCACGGCACAATGGGAAAAGAGTGTAATCAGCAAATGTGTATATGTGTGTGTGGGAGTGTGTGTCAGTGTGGGCCACTCAGGAACAGTTTGCTTTTTACACGAACACCCCCTCTCCACCTCCACCACTGCCATCACCACCACCACCACCACCACCACCACCTCCGCCACCTCTTCCCAGCTCTCTCTCAGTGCCCCCTTTGGGATGATACTGACAGCAAAAACTGAGAGACGCTGGGAAGGAGGAGGGACAACAGGGACAGGAGGGCAGAGGAAGAAGAAGATAAATTCTAGAAGACGCCGAGAGATGGTGTACAATATTTCTTGTCTGCTGTGGAAGCTGATCAAATGCTCCGTATCGTTGCCACATATTGCACAATATGAAGTACTCTACTGAACAATGAGCTGTTCATGATCCGTTCACATATTGGCATGATACAGTGCACAAGCATGATGGATATACGTGGTATGATATGTGTGGGGTTTGTTTTTTGGCAACGCACTGTAGGAGCGAAGCCAGCACTGTTTACAGATTCTTTACGTGAAAGAAAGCCAGAGAAAGAAAGAAAAACTCTCTTGGAAGAAGGCACAGAAACAGAGAGTCTGGTGTCACATATTGTTGTGCCACAAACTTTTTTCCTGCATGGCGAGCGCATTGAAAATCAATACACTGACTGTTTTTGGAGGAAACTTTTGCCCAATGCTTGGCTTTCCCGTTCCATGACATAAAGATTGATACCAAAGACGTCTGTGTATCCCTGGTAGATATTTTCTTTATACTTTTCTCTGGTGCTTTGTGTCAACACTTCCCCATAAACTATCCTGAGCGTAGCATTATCCAAAGCTGCAGCCGCCATGGCTGAATGCTGAAGCCAATGTGGAAGCGCTTCAAGTTGCCATTTCTTTAAAGTATGAGCAGTTGATGCCGGTGCCAAAAAGAATCTGACTGTACTGAAATAAATGGGAAAACGCTCAACTTATCTTTAAAACACAGACTCAATACAATTTCTTCAGCTTAAATTTGGGTTTCAGTGGCTACTATCTAAAGCCTGTGGTGATTCTGACTTTTTTTTTTTTTTTTCATTAAAACTGTAGTTGGTAACTTTTATAAAAAATAATAGCAAATGTCATATTTGCTGAAACAGTCACAGCATTAAATGAGATGGATAATCTATGCAACAATTTTTATATACAACAATATTTTATTGTCTTGTAACGCTTCTATAGAACTTATAGCATGTGAACAAAAACAACCAATCAGAGCGGAGGAGTAGAGAACTGTAGCAGTCAATTATGTCTGCTAGTGAACTTTGGTCAAACTCTCAACTACGCAGCTCTGATGAAATATGAATCAAAATTCTCTGACTGCAATGCCTGTTTCTTGCCTCGAATATTTTCAGAAACATACTTTCCAACATGGCGGCCAAGTCACTAAAACCAGGGCCACTAAATAATGTTTCTGAAACATTTGAGGGGAGAAACAGGCAATGCAGTCACAGAATCTTGATTTATATTTGATCAGCACTGACAAGACTTCATGAGCAGTGACTGACATGATTCACAGCTGCATCGGAGGCTCCTGATTGGTTGTTTTGGTTCAGGTGCCATAGATTATAGCAAATGCCATTAGAAGCACTGGAGGATCATGAGGAACATGATCTTTTCCATAGACTATCTTTCTCATGCAATTATTTCAGACAGTGACAGTTTCATTTATTTATTCATTTTCCATAACCGCTTGTCCTGTTGGGGGTCACAGGGGGTCTGGAGCCTATCCCAGCTGACACTGGGCAAGAGGCAGGGTACACTCTGGACAGGTCACCAGACTATTGCGGGGCTGACACATAGAGACAGACAGACAACCATTCACACTCACATTCACACCTAAGGACAATTTAGGGTCACTAATTAACCTGCATGTCTTTGGACTTTGGGAGGAAGCTGGAGTACCTGGAGAAAACCCACGCTGACACAGGGAGAACATGCCAACTCTGCACACCCTGGGGTTCGAACCCTCCAACATGGGTTCGAACCAACAACCCTCTTGCTGTGAGGCAACAATACTAACCACTGCACCACCGTGCCTGCAGTTTCGGCAAATGTGAAACGAAGTAATCTTCATAAAAGTTGCTGTAGCTTTAAGAAGAAATCGCATTTTAAACTGTGATAGAGTGTGCCAGGGCTGACGCCAAAACCTGGAAGTTTAGCATCACGCTGGTTCCCGGAAGAGAAGGTGAAGGTGATTTTTGCATTGCGTTTTGGATTATGTCAGAAAATAAGCTCTGTGGCTAACACAAGTTTATGATACTTACAGGTTTTATTCAGCGAGATAATCTTCACATATGAACACCTTTCATACCGCATTTGAAGCTTAAATGCGATCGCCAGAAGTAAAAAGCTAACGTTAGGCTTTAACGGACTACATGACTACTCCACAGTCGCATGACTCTTGACGTCACCGCCACTAAGCTTTCAACTGCTTTCGGCCACTTTATTTTAAAAACACTGTATAATGGGGAAATCGGACTGTTTAAGCTAAATAAGAAGCTGTAATGGCGGACTGCCAGCACTCTCGCCTGTTCGGGGGTGATGACATTTAATGTCCCCGACAGGGTTTGTAGTCGTATTGAGCAACTTTTTAGCAACCGCCTTTTTTACGACACGTAAAAGCTTCAAAATTCACAAGTAGGGCATTTACTGACGTGTTTTATGTCGTAGAACAAAACCTGAAACTCGCTTAAGCTTTTCTTAACCACAGACCTTATTTGAGGCATTTTACCAAAATCCCATTCAAAAAACGTATTGACTTTTAGACGAGAGAACCGGAAGTGCTAAAAGCGCTAACGGAGTTCCGGGTTACTGGCACACTCTATTTGGAGGCTTGCTTGTTTGATTGACAGCTGTTGCAGCCTATTAATTTCAGCTCTGGTGATGCCACTAGTTTGCCCTGACTGAGCTCCACACCATTACTCCAAATCAAAGCATAAATGCCATGACTGAACATGAAATGCCATGACCTGTGGAACAAAATAACCCCCCAGAGATGTCACAGATGTTACTAGTATTGTTATTATCTTTTTATTGTCTGTTAAATTATCTCAGCAGTCATACGTAGGCAATATAACATTTCTAAGGTTGAACTAATACACTATCATTCATAAAATACAATGTTAGTCACCAACATGGTGTACAGTAAGTTTAAAGAATCTGAGCATGTGACGTACGCAGGAAGGACGCGTGATTCACTTAACTGTGAGGATGACCGTGAAGCCAACCTCTAAAAGTTTTGAGTGCATTCTTTAAATCTTTTCTCAGAAAGAGAGAGAGCAACAGTGGAGGACAGAAAGAAAGAAGAAAAGTTAAAAAGGCCACCAACAAAAACAAACTTGAAAGGGTAAAAAGAAAGAGATGCTTCTTCACCTTTAGAGAGCTTTGTCTCTGTGAAGCCAGGATACAGTGTGTGTGTGTGTGTGTGTGTGTGTGTGCATGTGTGTGCACACTGTGTGAATACTAGTGTGCATGTGTGGTCATGCATGCCTTGCGCAAGTGATCGTATTGCTTGCGCATGTGTGACTATTATATCAGTCTGACTATGTACTGTACGTGCAGGCTACACATTGGTGGGTGAGTACATGTGTGTTTGTGACAGATGAAAGTGCGATATTGAAAGTGGGAGAAATAAAGTAAGACTGTGTGTGTGTGTGTGTGTGTGTGTGTGTGTGTGTGTGTGTGTGTGTGTGTCTGTGTGTCTGTGTGTGTCTGTGTGTTAGTATGTGGATGCTCTGGCCTCCCTAGGGCTAGGGGTACCAGATGCACTGAGCTTCATCACCACAGCTAAAAATATACATGCGCACACATGCACTAACACACACACGCGCACACACACACCACTGTAAACACAGGACACATTAACAACATGCCTCACTGATTAGCTCTCCGTCTTCATTTATCTCACGCCCTCATATATTTCGATCTTTTTTAAACTGTTTTATATCGCTCCGGCTGCTCTCATCTGGGTCTGTCTCGCCTTTTTTTTTTTCTTTCCACCTATCTGATTCCATCTCTCTCCCACTGTCTGTCTCTCTGTCTCTATCTCTGTTTTGCTTGGAGATAAGTTGTTCAGTGTTTGCATTCACATATCTGTCTCTCTCTGGACCTCATTCCCTTTTCACCCACAATCTCTCCCCAACATCTCGCTGAGTTTGTCAGTCAGTGTCAGTGTTCTCTGCAGCTTTCTTTACTCACTGTTCATCTAAATCATCTCCATTTCACTCTGTTCCAAAACAGTTACTATTTTCACTACCAGTTAACATCTACATTACTTTTTAAATGTATTGAATCAATATAAAATGTCAGAAATTAGTGAAGAATCCCCATCACAACTTTCCAGAACCCAAGGTGACATCTTCCCGCCCAGTCGCCAGAAGAACATGTTGACATTGTACATTTCTGCAAACCACAAGTGCATTATATTTGTACGTTTCATACCTATCATATCACCGTTAGTGACATAGTATATGAGCTGACTCTATCAACTGGAGGTGGAAGGGATCGTGGATGGTGTGACATGTAGGATACACAAATACCAAGCTGCAGACCACTGTTTGAGACCAACAAACAACAAAACCACTTGTGCCATAATGGCACGTCGCCGTTTTTCCAGCAGCTTTTTAGGCACTAAATGTGGGTGATATTTGGTGACCTGTCACTGTTTTCCCACAGGGGATAGTGCCACAAAAGATGGTCGTTTTTACCGAGACATTGCTGCGTTCCCTGCCAGGATGGTGCCACAAAGACGCATGATCTTTTCCTGACCATTACCAAATGTTTTTTGCACCTTAAACTAACTAGGCATTAACCCCGGCATTGCTGTAACATAGTTAAAAAAGTTTTAATGTATCCGCTATCAGTGTTGTGCTAGTTACTGAAAAATAGTAACTAGTTACCGTTACTAGTTACTTCATTAAAAAGTAACTCAGTTAGTAACTCAGTTACTTAAACCAAAAAGTAATGCGTTACTGAGAAAAGTAACTTTTTAGTTACCCCCCCCCCCCCCCCCAAAAAACAAACTTGACTCGTCTTGGCTCGCCATCACGCCATGACCTTGATGCATGCGCAATAGTATCATCTATACTCTGAGTACGTCCTGGCTGTAGATGACTGAGTGGGGACACTAGAGGGCGCTAGGTGCTTTTATTTTTTGCAGTGTAGTTTTTCTAAGCCACAAAGAAGACAACGTTGCGAAGAAGGATCATGTTTTGGGAAACTCAGCCCCGCAGCCCAAAACTTTCCCTAACTGTATTGGCTCGTAGCTACATCACCTAAGCTACAGCAGATGGAGTTTAACCAAGGGACTGTTAGACTTGACAAAACAATTGAACGGTACAGGAAACATGCAACTGTCTTATACAGTGGAGTCACTCGCTGTCAGGCAGCTAAACGTTTTACAACTACGGTACTTGGTTACAAATATGGAAAATGAGCTAAAAGCTTCCTCGGGATAACAATGGATATCACGTCACTGGATATAACGTAACTGGGACTAAAAATCTACAGAAGTGCTACCGCTTAATGTAACGTTACAGCACTGTGGTGAGGCCAGCAGGCCGACAGTGACTTCAGAGATGGTGAGAGACATGTTTCATTAAGATGCTCTGGTAAGTATTGTTCATATACCTCTATCTGACTTGACTATCTTTTATTGTTTAGGGCTAAAATGTTTTAGTGAAAGTGAAAATGGAGTAACTCACCGTTTGGTAATGGTAACTGAGTTACTGAATTTAAAAACTAACGCATTAGAGTATTAGTTACTGCCAAAACTAACGGCGTTACTGTAACGCGTTACTGCCCAACACTGTCCGCTATATAGTAACATGCAAATGTATCATATCTGTGGTTTGCAGAAACGTACAATGCCAAAATTTCATCTGACGATTGGGCTGCATCTGACGATTGGGCTGCATCTGACAATTGCGCGTTTTGTACAGCCAGTAGTCCAAAACCCAAAGGTCATCAACTTACAATGGCTGACAACACAGAGATACTAAGAAGCTGAATTTGCTTGAAAAAGGTCTGAAAAGTAAAAAAAAAAAAACATTGCCATTCATTTTCTGTTGATTTCATTTGTAATGTCAGCACAGGTGTGCTCAGATTAAATCGTAATATTTAACAACATGCATTCACAAACAGGAGAATATGGAAGTCTAATATTGCAGTGTAAACATCAGTGTGGATGACCAAATCCTACTGGCAACATTACTGGCATTTCTTAGGATTTGTACGCCAGACTGGGGCTTACAGTAAAGGTGAGGATGATTTCAATTTGATATCAGATACTCTCTGCATTCAGGTTGGTCTTTTCCTGGGATTATCCTCCCATTGGCTCTGTCTGTTTTTGGCTGGCTCCCTCCCCTTCCACACTGTGCTTTGTTACCTCTCTAAAAAATCCTCCTATGATCGCCGCAAAGCTCGCTGCAGCAGAGCACCGCCACATTTAAGATTGAGAACTGCTAAACAATGTTTGACTGAGCCCCATTCAAAGTGTGTACAATTCATTCAGCTGATAGCTGCGACGGGGCACTTCTCAAGCATGTGTGCTAAGTCAACAACATTTCCCCTTCAACACTGTTTTGGACATGTGCCATGGCAGTGTCAAGGGCTCAGCGTTGCCCAAGACAACAGTGATTAGTGGCCTGAAATCAAACAGTCCCATCTGTTTTTTTTTTTCCTTCTGCACAATGGGTTCTACTGGCTAAATGACTCTCGCTGAGTACCCATCACCTTATGTCAACCTTCACATTATTTCAAGCGTTCACAAGATTTATAGAAGAACTAGGAGCATGAACGGCCACCCAACATGCTGGGGCACACACACGCTGCACCTCCTCACTTTATTTTGTAACCACTATCCTTGTTCAAGAGGAAATTATGGAAGAAAGGAAAGGATAGAAGACGAGAAAAGAAGAAGGATGAAAGGAAAAGCAGAGGACAGGAGGCGACGAGAAAAGAGGAAATGAGACTAAATGAAAAGAGGCACTGAAGGGAAGGAGAGATGAAAGGAAATGAGAAAAGAGGAGGGGAAGACAGAAGGCAACAGAGAGAGGAGAAAAAAGCAACAGAGAAGAAAGGACGAGACAAGAAGGCTAGCTTTGATAACGCAGCAGGAGGCCCAGCAGGTAGAAACTACCTCCAATGTTGTCTTAATCACCTCTTAATCTTTCTCTACCCCCCCACTTGTTAGCATGCTGAAACTTGGACAGACAGAAAAGGGCATGAAGATAAGAAGAGAGACAGGAGAGACAGAAAAGGGAGATTTTAGCAAAATTGGGGAAGGAAAAGAGACAGATACAAAGCAGACACCGGAGGAGACAGAAGAATGAAGGAGAGAACAAGAAGATGCCTCTGTGTTTTCCACAAGCAGCTGGCAACTAGATAAGCAATTACCTCACAGCCTGGTAGGTGATCATGTCATTTCTACTGTAAATGTGTGATTGTCTCCTGAACATCGCCATGAATGCAGATGTTGATGGTCCTGTAGCTTCAGACTTCGATGTGAGAGAGAAAAGACATTTTGTCTTGCTGCATGTTCCTCAGTCTGACACAGTCACAATCTGAAAAAGTAAAATTTCTAAGAGCCGGAAATTTTGTGTGATAGTTAGAAACTTGACATTTGCCTGTTGTCATGGAAATACACAGATGGTTTTAGAGGAATAGTTTGACATTTGGGGAAATATGCTAACCTGCTTTCTTGCTGAGAGTTACATGAGAAGATCGATATCACTCTCATGTCTATAGGCTAAATGAAGCTACGCACAGCAGCTGGTTAGGAAAAACGTAAAAAAAAAAAAAAAATTGGTCTTTTAAGTCAGCAAGATACACAGATGGTCACCGTTAAAGTTTAATGGCGCCCAGCAGCATCAGGGGGAAACGCAGCATGACAACAACAAAAGTTAAGGTGGCAAAACTCCGAGTTGGATGGGTCCAACAAACATCGACTTTCACCCAGGAGAGGAGTGTTCGCGTCCTGTAAGATTCTAAAGCCAAACCCTGTCCTTTCTTCCTAAACCCAACCACGTGCATTAGTTGTTGAAGGCATCAACAGATACCGACATAGTGCCTTGATTTGAAAGTAACTGTATGTAAAAGGTACATTTCCTGTGAAAACAGAAGTGTATTTTGAAAGACGACAATGCATGTAACAGGCAGAACTTGACATGGCTTTCCAGAATGTCAAAAACCAACACACCTAGTGTACCTTGCACATCCTATCTGGACGTGGAAAGTCCATGACCAAATGTCGATATGTGACAAGGTCAGAGTGAGAATGTGTTGAAAGACCAGAAACAAGTTGAATATGAAGCTACAGCAGCCGGTTAGCTTAGCTTAGCATAAAGACTGGAAACAAGCTAAAGTATGAGGCTACAAACAGCAGACAGCTAGCTTATCTTAGCATCGAGAGGGGAAGGGGAAGGGGAAGCAGTTAGCCTGGCTCTCATCAAAGGTAACACCTACCTACTGTACAAAAGTCTAACTGTACAATGACAAGTTGTGGTTTTATGGGGGTTTATGTGCAGGAGAATGTTTTGGTTGGGGGGAGCAATTTTCTTGGGTGCATTCAGAAAAACTGCACTCTGACATAAACTGGAGTCGGAGCCATTCGTTGTACCGGTTGCTTACTCAGAACACCAAACTTTTGAGCAAATTTAGTTAGGGCTGCAATGATTAGTCGACTAATTGATGACTAATCGACTATTAAAATAATCAGTGACTATTTTAGTAGCCGACTAATCGGTTTGAGTCGTTTTTCATAGAAAAGTACTATAAAAGTACCCAAAATACTCTTATTGCAGCTTCTTACGTTCAAATATTGGCAGCTTTACACACTCTCTCATGACGGTGAACTAAAACTTTTTGGCATGAGGACGAAACAAGACATTAGATCACATAATTTTAGGGTTTGGGAGAGACAGACCGACATTTTTCAACAGTTTAACACATTTTTCAATAAAATTATTCGCCGACTAATCGAAGAAATAATCGACAGATTAGTCGACAATGAAAATAATCGTTAGTTGCAGCCCTAAAGTTAATGTTTGAAAAATTTAATGGTTTGTTGATTCACCTAGAAAAAGAACGCTCTGCTTTTTCAAACAACAGCGCTCTCATTTAAGTGTAGATTATCTGATTGGATTACAAACGTAGGCCTACCCCTTGTCATCACCGTGAGGTTGCCAGGCAACCAGAAGATGTCATTTTGCACGGTAAAGAAAGAGTCCTGCACATAAATAAATCCCACAACTCTTGTTTTTACGATTAGGTTTTTGTACAATAAATCAAACAAGAAATAACACATTAAACAGTCAGCTTTAGAGTGGCTGATGGGGGGATTTTCTTTACCTTCTGTCGCAGCCAGGCTAGCTGATTCCCCCAGTTTCTAGTCTTTATACAAAGCTAAACTAACCATCTCCTGGCTTTAGCTCTGCTGGCATCAATCTTCTCATCTTATTCTCTGCAAGAATGCGAATAAATGCATTTCCGGAACTGCAAAGACATTCCTTTAAGATGGACGTTTCAGTTTGATTTGAAACTGTGCTGACAGTTAGCAGGGGCAGTTGGATGAGGGTTTTGTGTGTGTTTGTGTGCGTCTGCTTGTAAGGACATGTAGTCCTGTGGGACCCCTCCAACACAGCGACTCGGTTCCAGTGCTGCTCCAAATATTACCAACACACTGTCAAGCTTCACACAAACACTGCAGCGTCTAGGTGTAGGAGGAAGCTGAGGAAGCTCAGTTGATGGCAAATCCTTAAAATCCATCAGTGTGTGTGTGTGTGTGTTGTTCCGTTTCAGTTTGGTGAGCTCAACACACACAACTTGTATCTAGGGATTCACAGTGCGTGTCGGGTGTGTATGTGTGTGTGTGCTCACTCTTGGCAGTGTTTTTCAATAAAATGTGTTTTTATTATCATACTGTTGCTCTGCTGACAGCTGATGAGGATCCAAGTAATTTAAAAATTACAATATCAAACATACATAGAATTAAATACGTATACTTTTGTTCAACAATCAGCACTTTTATCTCAATTTTACAGAAATTTTGCTAAAGACGCGGAGAATCCTCGGTAAACATCTAAATCCGAAGCCTTAATCCGGCATTTATTAGCACAGCTGTGTACACTTGGCAGTTTCAACGTCTGCCTCTTCAAAGACAATTCAATATGCATGGTAAAACTTGGAGAAAAACAGGAAAACAAATTGAAAGTTTTAGTCATCTACGCTGATCACGTCACATTATTATTCATCTATATAACAAAAACCAGAGCAGTGTAAACCTTGATCGCCTTCAATACATTTCGGTAAACAGAACAACTGTCCTGATCAGGCTTAAAAATAGTGCTGGCTTGTTTTGTTTGTTTGTTTCACAGGATATATTACAGGTCACAAGGCACTGTCTCAATGGCCTCTTCTATCACAGCTGATAATAGGCGAGCAGAGATCCAGTGTTTCCCTTGATGACAAACAGAGGCCAGGAAACAAACACAGTGACAACAGAAGGATACATGAACTTATTTCAAAGTTCTGTTTCTTTTCTGTACGCAAAACTTGAACATAATCTGCCAGTACAGAAAGATAACATGACTTTGAATATCTCTGAATAATCTTGATATGTGTGAATATGAGACATAATCTCCCCCTAAGCTTCTTTGCAGTGTCATGTCATCTTACAGTCACTCACACGCAGACCTTCGGCAGTAATCCATGACGTGATACAACATCGGGGCTTTGGTGAGCATGTTGGCTACTCCTGTCAGCAATGCAGGTTACAACCATCTGCTTACCCACATTCACGTCCTTCATGCCTGTCCTTGTTGACCACTGAGCAGCTCCAGTGGCTTTAAGCACCGGGCTCATGTTTATGGTCCAGTTTGGTCCAACTCCTCTGCCACAGTAGCCTCCCTGCCACTGTACACACTCCCTCATCATTCATATTTCATAGAGATATAAAACACAGCCCATCTAAGACGAATCCCAAGACATTTTTTTTGAGAATGTGGAACATATTTTAGGTATATTTCACCTACACAACCTGCCACACTTGTTCTCATGCATTTAAAATAACTCAACATCTGCTTACAGAGCTGCAACCAATCCTGATTTTCTTCCCCATGATAATGTACTCGTTGCTGTACCTGCTGTCATACAGTGTATGTCAAAGCATGAAGTGATGCAGTAAATGGGGAAAAAAACGGATGAGTTTGCAATATGTGCGATATGTTCTAAACCAAAATGTCAATCTCCCACGGTGAGAGAGACACCCATTCATTCACGCTGCAGCGACTTTTTTCACTGAATAGAAAGATGGAGCATTTCCCAACAAGCATAGGATGAAAAGGCAGGAAACAGCTGGCATGAGCAACCGACCTATAATCGAGCTAACACATGGGTCGTGTCAAGAGTCAGGAGCTGAGTGCTGCAAATCTCCAGACAGGCTTCATCATGAAGGGCCAAAAAGATCAAAATCCAAACTGCCTCAAATGCGGCCAACAAATGTGGGCCTCTTTTGGCACCTCTGTTACATAAGGATATTGAAAAAAGGATGTATTTACCTACGACAGTATTTGCCAATTATCAAGCAGGTGTTAATGGAAACCTCACAACTCATACTGCAAACTTGAGCATCATGAAATGTGTCCTTGTTCCAATTTCGTGGCAGGGTTGACTGTTTGAGAGTCAGAATGCACCATGGTTATACCTGTGAGCACAGGTGTGGAACCAAGTGACATGACTTGGACTTGAGTCAGGCCCGATGACTTTAGAACTGAATGAATCCGCTTTTTCGTCTGGAACCTCCCGTCTACAACAGGCTTGAGATGTGGCCTCATTGAGAACTTGGCTCAGATTCCGGAGTTACTCTCTTATCCCATTTGATTCGGCAGTGGGAGCATCTTGCGACCGCATGCCTTTGCTGCCATCGACCCCAGCAGGATTTGAACACTGGACCTTCCACATGGAAGACGAGTGCTCTAAACACTACACTAGGGAGGCCCCCAATGACTTTAGAACTGACTTGACAAAATCCAAAAACTTGCAGCCCAAGTTAGATTCTAACACCAATGACTGGTGACTTTACTTGGACTTGAACCTTTTGACTTTAAACTACTTGATACCTACCCCCAAGCCCAAAGATTTAAAAGGTTATTATTTAGAAAGTGTGCCACAAATTAATTAATTTCCTTTCATTTCCTGAATCAACTAACATCATTAATCCTAACATGTCCTCCCCTGATTCCCCAGATCCACTTTGTGTGAACCAATCCGACAGCATCCAATCAACTTGCAGAGGGGAACCATGATGTTATGTAACTGAGTGCCAGTTGGAAAAAATAATACCAAAGATAATTCAGTTTGTGTACAAAACAACACAGTGGTCAACAAATAATGAACGGCAGTATGCCAAACAGGTGGATCTAAAATTACAGAGGGGGATGCAACAACTTACAATAAACTTGTTTTCATAAAAACTAAGTACAAATTTTAAAATCATTCATGATTTTTGTCAATTTAAATATTACTCTGTTACTAAAATTGCATTTTGTTTTGTGAAGCATGCAATTTATGACCTGTTTATGACCTGTCGTCAAAATCCAGCACTTGTGCAGTGACTTCCGGTGTCGGACACTGATGTCTCAAGCCATCCTTTAACGTCGGTATGATACGCTGTCGATCGCCATTATAGTTTAACTGTGGCTGCCAGCGTCATGGGGAAATGCAGCGGGACAACAACAAAAGTTAAGGTGGTGGAAGCCCAAGTAGGGTGGGTTGGAGGGGTTGTGGACCTATCCAACAACCACGATTCGCACCTGGGAGAGCAGAGTTTACATCCCGTAAGCTTGTCAAGGAAAACTCAGTTCTTGATTCCTAAACATAACCATGTGCTTTTGTTATTGAAGGAAAAAATCGTCAATTTGCGGGGTTGTATGAACGTAGTCTGTTTTTTTTTTTTAAACAGACTGTATGTAAACCGAAAATCTCAAAAGTGTATTTTGAAAGAACACAGTGTATGTAACAGGCAGAACTTGACACTGTGTCCCAGAACATCAACAACCAACACACCCAGGGTACCTTTCATGTTGTATCTGCACGTGGAAAGTCCATGACCAGACGTCCATATGTGACAAGGTCAAAGCAAGAATGTCTTGGTTCGGGACTCGAAACGCAAAGTTTGAAACTTGGAACTTGACTTGGGTCTTGAGTGCAAAAAACTTGGTTTATTCAACTTATTTATAGCTTGAATAACAATGACTTGATCCCACCTCTGCCTGTGAGCAATGTATAGCATTCATTAACAAAAAAAACATATTTCAAAGCCCCTGTTTCTAATCAGAGCATCAGCCCAGCCCTTGTAATGTTTCACAGCTTGATAAGGAATAAAACCGAAAACAACAACACAATTATTGTCGTAGTAAACTCAGCCAGCATTCAGTAAAATGTGGGGCTTCTACAAAGGCTACATCTGTCGATCAGTTTATTACAACGCTTACGAGCACAAATAACCAGGGGGCAGTTTGATAAAAATCTGAAGGAGAACCACATAAAAATTTGAGGGAGTCATTTTTCCAACAGATACCGATGTCCCAGCTCATATTGCACATGTAGCACATGCCGTGTTGGATCCTGGCTGTTTGAGTCAGAGGCTGTGATTCATTGACACAGTGACAGCTTAGGGAGCATGTTAACTTAGAAACCAGCAGACTGTTAGACATTGTCTCTCTGTGTGTGACTGTAGTAATGCGACTGGGCATGTGAATAAGTGTGTATGTCTCATACTATGCAAAATGCCTGTTTCAGCGTGAGTGTGTGTATTCTACAAAGCGGTTATGTGCATGTGTGTGTTTATGTGTGTGTGTCTGTGTGAGTAAATCTGTCTCCCGGTCCTCCCCACAGCCTGTGAAGAGGATGAAAAAGATTTAATACCTCTGCCAAGGTGATGCCCTGCAGTGCTGCCTGTCTCACACACACACACTCGGGGGATTAGTTAACCTCCTCCGGTGGCAAAGTACAACAGTCCGCTGGCATGTCCAGCAGCTCTACTGGACTCTAGAAAACTGCCCACACACACATTCACAAATACACAGATTTGGAGACACACACAGCACCAGAATGTATTGGCATGCCCAGATACTAACCTCTAACACACAACCACACACTTGGAGGAGAAAAAAAATTTTTTGACAGATATTTTCAGCCCGTGTGCTCCACACACACACACACACACACGCTCATATCTCCCTCCCTGTCTACCTACTGTCTTCTCAACCTCAGGGCATTCCCTCTATGACTGACCGCCACATTTTCCTCATCCTTTCCCTTCTGTCTCTCTTCACTTCCTCTTCTCCTCCTTCGCACAGATCTCTCCTTCTTGTTCACTCTCACTTGTCATATTCTCTTGCACCGTTTCCCTGGGCAGGCTCCCACTTCTTTTCAATGCGCATTTCCTTTTTTGTCCACATATTTAATCACTTACTCTTAATCCACAACATGGTAATAGAGAGATAAAGAGGTTGCCAGGTAAATCCCTCAACAGCTGTAAGAATTAGAAGAAGGTGCGCGATGAGAATATTCTCCAAATTTCTGTCTTGTGTCTCTGTTATCCTATCAAAGTGTTGGTTACATCATCTTAAAGATGCTCCGGAGGGGTTTACATGTTGGCTGCCCAAAATGGAAGCACAGAGGAACTGCTGCACTGTTTTTCTGTCCATATGTCATCCAGAATTTGATGCAGGCAAATAGGGAACACTCTTCTCTGTTGCAGCCTCATTAAGATGTGTTTTACAGCAGCTTTAAAGGGACTTTCTTTGGTAGATGTTACAGTAACAAGCACTAAAAATAATCAACAGCAAAGTGTCTTTTCATGAACAACATTTTTGATCTTACTGCGTAATCGAAACACTTCGATGTTTACAGTTGTGATGAAAAACTTTGACAATTAATCAGGATAAAAGATGTTGCAGTGTGCAGTTTGGGATTACGGACAATCCACATTCTGCATACAAACTTTCCACATAACAACTATAAAAACTGAGTGTAGTTTGATTTATGCACATTGCCGTGTTCTAAAAAGATGTCCTCCTAAAGAGTGCCCATGTCCACTCCACACAACAACACCCAATCCAGGCGTACAGTGTCTAAGGGGCTGACGATAACTACACTACGCATAAACTATTTGGGCTTCAATATCGATCTAAAGCTGCTGAATCGAGCTCTGCAGACGTGTGCAAGCATTCATAAGAACCCCCAAAATAGGTTCTTATACATTTCTGTGCAGATGTTTCTAAGAAAAATCCATGCTTAGTGTGAAACGACTTCAACAAACACACTGTACCTAGAAAGTGTAATTTTTCAGGGGCAGAAATTTCAAAGATTTAATATCTCAAAATCAGGGCACATAAAACTTTAACTATCTGCTAGACAATATAAGCTACTACTATAAGGTTTCAACTAGCAATAGTACCATGTTTTTTGTAATGTGGACAAACTGACCCTTTAATAACTTTGTTGTATTTTTTACTATCCTGTAACAGTAGCACCCCCAGAAAATTTTAATGGAGGTGACTGGATGCATATTAGATACATATGTTACTTGAAACTACTGTTCCTAATTATTACCCTATTTGATGTGCATAGACAATCCTGTTTTAATATGTCGTATCTATACTGTACATCTTAGGTCAGGGGTGTCCAAACATTTTTGAATGGGGGCCAGATAAAACAACGTGAAAATACCTGGGGGCCAAGGCCAACTGATTCTTGCATCAAATGGGTTTAAAAAAAAAAGTGAGACAAATGCAACCATTTTTGTCCTTTAATGAACAATTACTACATGATGCCTGTCTACAAACTGTATGATAGTCCTATATGTGAGGTGAAGAGTAAAAGGGGAAGAGATCTTGCTCGATTAACCATTATTTTGTAAAGGGCCACATATGGTATATTTTGAAAGTCAAGCTCAGGGCCGATTAAAATTGGCCCCCGGGCCAGATTTTGCACATGCCTGTCTTAGGTGAATAATTCTTCTTCAAATACACTGGTTGTCCTCTTCCTTAAAGAGACAAATATACAGCTTTAATTTGAAAGTGCACATTGATTGAAAGGAGAAAAAACATTTACTAAGAACAAGCCTTCTAAAGTCTAGCGGAGACCCGTGGTTATCGAGGATGGATTACTGAACTGGCCTATGGGCACAGGTACAGGAGCCCAAAGTGTAAATGGGCGCCCTGGCCTCCAATTGCAAAATGTCATTTAAACACATACCAACCAGGAGGAGACTCAAAATGACCACAAAGAGACACAAAAGAACTGCAGAGAGACACAAAAGTACCGACAGAAACAGGCGAAACACCCACAAAGGGACAAAGAAAGGCTAAAAGAAGACACAAAGCAACCACGATGAGACACAAAAATGAGCTCAAAGATACCCAAACAGCTACAGAAAAAATAAGTAAAAAAAGATGATGATGCAAAACCAGTACAAAGTCTATTTGTGTTGCTCCTGTGTAGGCGAGGTGGTGGGGCCCTTTGCATATCTGTGCCCAGGGGCCCATTGTCTCAATTTCTGCCCATGTATAGAACCCAGATATTCATTCCGGTATCTTGAGACCTCAGGTCGATACTGCTACCTTCACTTTAGCTTAAAAAATGAGCGTGTCACAGTCTCTTCAAGCTAAAAATGTCAGCTTTCTCTTATTTTTCGTAGGGGAGGCAGCAGTTGTATGGCCCCCCTGGCCCCCCTTTGGAGGCGCCCCTGTCCTATAATGATGCGACCCAGACTAATAGCCATCAGGCTACACTGTGCAGTGATGTCACCTCAGGACATATTTCCATGTCTCCACTGTAACTTTACTACTAGCGGTGATTAAGACAGACAGGTAGTGTCATTAGTTAGCTGTCCCCTGCAGGTACCCAGACAGGCCTGTGGATCTCTCTACTGTCTGGACTTTAAAGTAACTCTTCCATAAACCTCTCTGTCTCTCTCCTCCACCCTGCCAGGGGATGAGCAACACTCCTGTGAGAAAATCCTTTAATCTTGACCCATGGTGGAGCGATGACCCACAGACACAAACTGGCTATCTGTGTATCTGCGAGCTTATGCATGTGTTCCGGTGTGTGTGTGTGTGTGTGTGTGTGTGTGTGTGTGTGTGTGTGTGTGTGTGTGTGTGTGTGTGTGTGTGTGTGATACCCATTTTAGGCAGGAAACTGAGTTTGATCTGGATGCAGCAGGGGAAGTGCGAGACTGAGATGGTGAAACGCATTTGTGTCGCTTCTCTAAAAATCACTTTAAAGTTTTTTTCCACCAGTGTATCAATATTCAATTCATGCACATGCAAAAGACACACATGCATAAAACATCATGAAAATACCAACAGGGAAAAAATGCATAAACTAACACATATGAACAGGCCGCGACTATGCAGACACGAGCAGACATGACTGCATAATGACACAAATAAAGCAACAGGGCCGAAACAGAGCGGAGGAGAAATAAGGGGACAAACCAGTGAAACGGAAGGAGGGTGGGAGGACGAAAGAGTGAAAGAACGGGTTAGAAGGTCTTTTTATACTGCGGGCTGCCAGGCTGCCAACACAGATGAACACACTTTCTCTCCTGCTGCCTTTCCTTTCTTCCCTCTTCCTTCATTCCATTCTTTTTCTCTACTTCAGTTCATGCTTCTCATCGCGCTCTTATCTGTCTGTTCCTACTTTGCACCTTTCTCCTCATTTTTCCTCTTTTTTCCTTTTTTCACTACCTCCTCTCTTCCAACTCTTATTTAACTTCTCTTCCTAGCTCTTTCCTGCCTTCCTCTTTCCTTAATATTCTTGGAATTCTTTCCATATTCTGCTTTCTCTCACCCTTTTTCACTACTCCTGTCCATTTTGTTGCTTTTTCCACCCTTTCCCTACTCCCCTCTACATCCTTTCCTTGTTACCTCTCTCCTTCCTCCCCTGCCTCCATCCCTTCTTATCTTCTTCCCTGTCAAGAAAAAATAGAAACCTCATGAAATTGTATAGCTAAATACTAATTTGCATACACATAGTGTGTTTCAATATAACTCAGTCACCTCAGACACCAGTGTGATGTCTGATAACTGCAAAGAAACCTACTTTTGTGTGTGTGTGCGCACGCATGTGAGTGTGTGTGTGTGTCAGTGTCTCTGTGTGTACTAGGTGAATGATAAATTAGGCTGACTCTGGCCTGCCATCTTTTAACCACAATTAGAAAGCTTTTCTGACAGACTGTCAGACTCAAGGCTAGCAAACACACACACACACACAGAGTACACACACGTCTGGAGGCACCCAGCAGCTTACAGACAGACGTGGAAGAATGACGTATGAGCAGACACCGTTTCCAAATCATCACACACACGCATGCATGCGCGCGCGCACACACACACACACGCGGTGATGCATGGGCATCATTACCCGTGCCCCTCCCTTGACAGCTGTTCCCTCAGCAGCGTGCCCTGCGATGGTACTCCACTACGTACTCACATACACACACAGGATCTCAACACCCCTCTGAGAGTACAGGCACAACATGTTAATCACTGGAGAGGTCAAAAGTACACACACACACACACACACACACACACTCATGCACACACACAGTACATACTGTATACATCTACAAAAAATGTCTGAAGTTCAGCAAAAAAAAATAAAACAGGCAGGAAGTCTGAGGTGATAGCCATTAAGACGATAACCTCTCATCCTGCAGCCATCTTTATCTGCAACTACAGTGTGAAATACTCCGGCAGCATTTCACTTTGTGTTACCTATGACTTTGATTATTTGACTTGCAAATGCAATGCAGTGCAAATGGTGTGACATGCAAGTGAATTGATGGCACCACATGGTCGAGCAGAAAGCAGCCAGGGCAAGAGTCACAGCCATTGTGATGAGCGGTTTTGGGTCATGTCTTTTTTGATTGCTCTTCATGAAAAGGGAATAATTATGTTCATAAACAGACGGACAGTTAATCAACAGAGGCATCATTTGAGTGACATCATGCTGAATCTGCCAAGCTCAACCCAAACGATGTCAGGGTAGATTTCAAAATTAAATCTGAGCACTATTACTACTAACACACACATTCTATTCCATGTGTTAATCTGAACTGATATGACAGCGTCCAACAGTGTCCCACCTATCATTGACCTAATTTCAATAGGAAAAAAAATCTTCAGCTAAGTTCTACAAACTCACACACACAATTTCATATTTTGAAAAAATTATTATGTAATACTATTCCTACTGGCACCAATCTCTTTCTATGCACAGAAACAGAATGCAACCTTAAAAAAAAAAGTGTTTTCTCGTCAGGTCATAAATTTCAACCACTAAGTGCTCTTTTATTTTTCCACATTAACTTGGAGAGAAAGTGAAAAAGAGAGGTTGAGTACAAAGTGATACTGCCAAACTGGAACAATCAGAGGAGCTGCTCTGCCAACTAAACGACAGAAGGGTAGAAAGAAAAAGTACTTGTCCTCACTTTCACCCTGGCTAATATCACTCGCACGATTCTTGAGCGCATCTCTAGAATTTTTTTTCCCCTCTCACTTAATCTCATTCTCCCTTCCTTCCGTTCCTCGCATTCCTTCTTCCCTTTGCTCTCTCCTCACTTTATCCTCTTCTTCATCTCCCCCTGCCTGAGTCACTTCCTCCTGTAGTTTCAGAGACTTTAGGCAAATAGTATACAAATCATTGCGTTTCTACAAAAGGCACCAAATCTGCCATGCAGTTATAGTGTCGCAGCTTTATGCCACACATTGTCAGATTGATACAATGCTATTATAATGTCACTTAGGGATATAATTTTGCTCATCTGTTACAGCCCACTTCAATATCTAAAGACAAACTAAATAATATCGTCGAAAGAAGAGTTAAATAGCAATTCTAGCAGAAGACAATGTGAGCATTTGATCTCACTTCAGCAAGAAAGCAAGACAGGAGTACCTCTCAAGAAAGTCACAAAGTGCTTCTTAATGGTTAAAACAGAAACTCAGGTAGAATGCTTGATGTTAAAAGCCTGTAGATTCATCAGCTGCTGTCCAAAGGTAATAGATAAGCTAATGAAAAAAGCAGGCTGTGCTATAGTTTTGGAGCTTAAGTCGTTTCTCTCTCTTGTGAATAGACCAAACATCCTTGATGCATGCCGTGAAGTGCAGCTCTGCTATGGATTGAGTTTGAAATAAAAGTAAAGCTGTCAAACATTTGTAACAGTTAATAAGTGTATATATATATATATATATATATATATATATATATATATATATATAACAGAAGTGGGCCCAGGATTAAACCTTGGGGGACTCCACACTGTTAAGCTGCAGATGATTTGTTTAAAAATGTGATTAAGTAGTAGAATACACATATACTGACTTATAATGGACATTTGGGAAATTTTGTGTACTGAGCAAACAAATCCATGCCAACCTCAACCCTAATCCACTTTATATTTACTTATATTCATTTCAGCCATCGCAATCTTGTTTTTTTAGGAGCTAGAAGTAACCATATTTGGACAAGATGGTGAAGCTATGGGGAGCAAGGGGTGAAAATGAGTCATTAGCCCCTTTTACTCTGCCTGTTTACAGCGGTAATTATGTCACTTTGTCATTTTGTATAAATAGGTACAATCATGGAATGGGGGGACAGAGCTGTCTCGCCTCTGAGCCGGGAACAGAGGAAGTAACAGCGCCAAAACAATGTCTATATAAACAGGACACCGGAGATTCACAAAATAGCTGTTAGCAGTTAGCAGTTAATTCAAAGAAGAAGTGCAAGCGAAAATGTCTGTAAATTGGAAAAACAATGAGGTCCTTGACGAGATCAGCCACCATAAAACAAGGAAGGTAAATGGTTGTTATTGCCATGTTATGACTCTGTTGCATCATTTGTTACGCCCGTCACACCTCTTTGTTTCCGCGATGTGGGCCTGCTGTGTAAAATCACACATCGGCATGATGCCACCATTGTTTGGCTCTGTGTAAAAATGCAAAGGCAGCATGAAAAAGGACTTCGTATCGGCTCTACAGTGCAATCTCTGTGTACAAAAGGCTATAAACTGTAGCAACACGTCACAATATGCTTAACTTTCAACTTTAGTAAAATGTAAATGGGTGAGTTCTATTAAAGAAATTCTACCCTGTTCAGTCGTGAATGTTGAAATAAGCTATAGAGACCAAATTAGTTTTTTGTACCAGGCTGTAAACATGTTTGTTTCTGCTGTAACATATTTCAACATGGGTGTCTATAAGTATCAACTTGCTTTTGGAGCCACCCTCAAGTGGCCATTTGAGGAACTGCAGTTATTGTCACTTCACGTTGGCTTCATTTTTCAGCTCCAGAGGCTGCCGCTTGGTCTTCAATCAAAACTACTCTTTTGTATTCTGAACCGTACACATTGCATTATATCTGCTCCCACAACTGAAAGAAAAATCAGAATGAATTGTTTCTGAAGCACAGTGAAATAAAATGCATTAAAGAGACTGCATAGAAAATGAAAGAAACTATTATCAATACAATTTTCTACTCTGCATTGGTTTAAAGTTGATATGCAACCATTTCTTTCCTAAATTTGATATGGTTTTATCTTTCCAGAGGCGTCTAAGCATCATAAATCAAAATTACTTATCTAAAAATACAATAGTAAGAAATAATACATTTTATTTGATGTCATCTAATGAGCCTATGGTCTCTATAAATACCTCCCCTGCACTCCTGTACAGCTCAGGTGAATCATTTATAACTTTCTGCACTAAAGTGTGTCACGACCGCTGTCCAGGGTGCTGATCCTGGGACCGCCAGGGATGCGGGAGCTGTCCGTGGTGCTCACCCTGGTTCACACTGCTGGGGCAGGATCCCTGCTGGTGCAGTCTGATGGCCAACAGAGAACTCCAGTTAATTTTCCTGTCATTGTTCCCATCTGTTCCTGTGGCTGAGTCTCGACACCACCTTGTTAATTAACATCACCTCAGTCAAGTCTGCCTGTCTGTCTGTTTACTTCACCGTCAGAGTCTGTGATTGTAGTCTGGCCAGTTTAAGTTAGTTTACCTTTGCCCTACTGTCAAAAGTCTGTTGTATTCTGCAATGTGTTTAAGTCAAGAGACTTTACCGAGCTGGGTTTTCTCCTGCATCATGATCTTAACAGGGATTTTTCTTCTTCCTTTGTTTTAGTGCATATTGACAGTCATGTTTTACTTAGAAATAATTTATTAGCTGGCTGGCTACAATGGAATACAGTAGTGCTTTTTAAACACTGTTTGCACCAAATTTTGAACTGCACTCACTGTCCACTTTATTAGGTACACCTGTTAAACTGCTCATTAATGCAAACAGCTTAACAGTCAATCATGTGGCAGCAGCTCAATGCATTTAGGCATGTAGACATGGTCAAGACAACCTGCTGAAGTTCATACCGAGCAGCAGAATGCAGAAGAAGGGTGATTTAATTGACTTTGAATGTGGCATGGTTGTTGGCGCCAGACAGGCTGGTCTGTCAGAAACTGCTGATCTACTGGGATTTTCACACACAGCCATCTCTAGGGTTTACAGAGGATGGTCCCAAAAAGAGAAAATATCCAGTGAGCAGCAGTTCTCTGGGTGAAAATGCCTTGTTGATGCCAGAGGTCAGAGGAGAATGGCCAGACTGGTTCAAGGCAACAGTAACTCAAATAACCACTGGTTTGGTCTGCAGAAGACCATCTCTGAACCAACAACACGTCCAACCTTGAAGCAGATGGGCTACAGCAGCAGAAGACCACACCAGGTGCCACTCCTGTCAGCTAACAACAGGAAACTGAGGCTACAGTTCACACAGGCTCACCAAAACTGGACAATAGAAGATTGGAAAAACATTGCCTGGTCTGATGAGTCTGGATTTCTGCTGCTACATTCAGATGGTAGGGTCAGAATTTGGTGTAAACAACATGAAAGCATGGATCCATCCTGCCTTGTATCAGCGGTTAAGGCTGGTGGTGGTGGTGGTGTAATCTCAAACTGGTTTCTTGAACATGACAATGAGTTCACTGTACTCCAATGGCCTCCACAGTCACCAGATCTCAGTCCAGTAGAGCACCTTTGGGATGTGGTGGAACGGGAGATTCTCATCATGATTGTGCAGCTGACAAATCTGCAGCAACTGTGTGATGTCATCATGTCAATATGGACCGAAATCTCTGAGGAATGTTTCCAGCACCTTGTTGAATCCATGCCACCAAGAATTAAAGCAGTTCTGAAGGCAAAAGGGGTCCAACACAGTACTAGTGAGGTGTACCTAATAAAGTGGCCATGAGTGTATATTATGCATTCAGACACTTACACAGAGTAACAATAGAGAAAATGACAGGGAGTGTGAGCTTGTGTGTCTGTTAAAACTTTAAGTTAGCAGGCAAACAAGACTTTTTCCTTCCCTCCTCTTTTTTCATATTCTTTTCTTTGCATTTCCACTGTTCCACCTTTCTCATCCTCTGTATCTTCTCCTCTCCCTCCCCCTCCCCCTCCTCCCCCTTTTTCTCCTCTGTACACTTTTTTTTTACCACGTCCATTCCTATCTCCTTTTTCTGTTTCTCACTGTCTTCTCTCTCCCACTCTCATATCATGATGTCTGTACAGTTGGCAGCTTTATCTCCCTCTCTCCTTGTAGATACAAAGGCGTTTTAATCCTCAAACATTGCCAACAAATACAGGAACCTCCAATCGATAAACTGCGATCTTTGCTGTTCGCCTCTCCTCTCCTCTCATCTCCTGCTTTCCTCTGTCCCTGACTTTTTTATTTATTCAAGCCTGCATTGTTTTGTATTTTCACTTAAAATCCAAATATTCTGTCGACTTTTTTCCCTTCTCTTCTTTTTTCCCTTCCTGCCCGCCTCCTTCCCTGCAGCTTCTCTTCTTTTCCTCCCTCCATGCATGCCAATTGTTATCGATTTTAAACTGTTTCCAACTGGGGCTCGACAAATTGCGGCTGACAGTTGCCACAATTTTGTGCATCTTTAAAACTTTAATATTTATATACCAAAATCCCACAAGAACACAGTGATTCAACCCCGAATTCTACTCTCTGCAGCGAGAGAAAGCCTCCAGCAGCATCATTGTCATCATCATGCATACTCAAAGCCCAATCAAAATGTTGCAATACAAGTGTAACCCACTCTCCCTGTGTGCCCCTCTTTCACAGGTACCTTTCCTACACACCTTGGGTCTCTGTCATACAGTCTCTGCATTCTGATTTTGTTTGTGTAGTTTCTTATGTGGAGAAGAAGATACTGGGCACATTGTGGTTGAGACCTAGTAGCACATTTGTGTCTTGGCAAAGAAAATCTTGGACTCTGCTCTGCACCACAGTGGGCACTTAATTGGAGGTTGCTTGCTTTTTCAGATAGTGCACAACAACCAGTGATAATACCATATTTCTTTGAAACAAAACTTTATGTAATTAAACAACAGTGCTCTTGTCTTAGAGCAAAAATAAAGATTAAGAAAACAGAAAACACATTTTAATTGGACAGATACTTAGTATCAGAGCAGCCACTAATTTTCAGAACATATGACCAGTTACACTCCAAAAATGGAGCAAGGGTTTGCTGCTTCAAGCTTTCAGTTTTACTTTAAGACCATCTAGCAGCAGCAGCTTGAGGTGTGGAGAAACAACAGCTAATGAATAGCTAGGTATGCCAGCTGATTGCTCATTTAGGCTCATGATGTCAGAGAGCATCAATACTTTAATACTTAGTCAATATATCGCATGCTAACCAAAATGCAAAGTAAAATGTGAATGTCACAACAAATCAAGCGAGTATACACCACTCAAATCCACACTTAACATGTGGATTCATACATTTAGCTCAATAAATTCTTGCTTTTTGCAACCACACTGCAACTGTGGTTAAGGTTAAGGAATGATTAGAGCAAATGAAATATGTTCAAGGTGTGGTTCAGGTTAAGGTAGCAGTATGTATTTCAACAGAACTGTTTGTTGGATGGTTTAATAGCTTTGGAAACCCCCTCCCCAACACATATAGTCCGACCATTTCTGCAACTTCCTGAAACCAACAATCTGACATTCACACCCACTTCACACTGGATTGGCCAGCTGCACAGAGGTGAGAATAGAGCCAGGGTTTGACATTCTTCATCACCCTTTCCTACTGCACACCACCCACAAACATCTGGCTTTTGTATTTAATGGGAAAGGTTACAATCGGCTTTCACGCCCGGGACAAATGACTTGGTCTATCAGCTCCGGCTACGATGAGCTTCAATTGGCAGTGATGGAAATTTGGAAGCCAATGCGCAAATTTTATGTATCCAAATACCATCTATCTCCGTCCAAGCAGCGCTCGAGCATCATTCCAAATATAGTCAGTACCAAGCTTAAGAGAGACTGAATAATTACGAGATATAAGAAAGAAGTGACCACCGTGACACTTCCACTAGCCTCCATGCTGCTTTCTACTGTTTACTAACCTGATTTCCAGCCTGTCTATGACATTGAATGTGACACACCAGGAAAAAAAGGCATACTGTCTGCAGAGCTGTGTACACTCTTATCAACTGGCAATAGCAAAGAGTCTATTGCCTATTTTAATGGATTCTCGCATTTAAAAAACACCAGGCACATGCTAATTTTGGTGGGAAAGGGGTATATGTTCACTCTTGGCTCAACTATCACTCTCATTTTTAATGTGAACAACTGAGAAGAAGAAGCCCCCTTTTTACTGTGTCCACACCACAAGAGCTAACGATCAGAGTTGTAAGAGCCTCGTTTCGAGGGACTTGTAGCAGGTACTCTCCCTGCTCAACCTTGAGTGACGTAAGTGTATGGCGACTGGTCGAACTCATGAGCCAGTGCAGCAGCAGCAACCGCCATTTTTAAAAACCCATTAGCCATGTCAACAACAGACAATGCAAAACACAAACATCAACAACATAAAATTAAAGAGAACATGGCCAAATGGACCGACAGTGAAGTCCAGGCTTTACTGAGCGTATGTGACTGGGGAAATACTACATGAATGTGAAAGCAAAATACATAAGAATCTTCAATAGCTGGTTTACATCACCTCAGCGTTCCTACTGGGGTGCAGAAGCCAAGAACAGCCCTTTGAAGGTATATAGTTCCCAGCGGGAAGCTCCCCTGAGAGTAGCTCCTTTCAGGTAGTCCCCAGAAGCATTTGCTCCTAAAATGCCATATAAGTGCTGCTCCAGGATGGACTGAAAATGTCTGAAAATGTGTGCCATTATCGCCATATTCAAACGATATTGCACAGGGGTGCCACTAGTCCTCTACACAGGCTATTGACTTCCACAAAAATAAAATTATATACTATCCTCTTGGAATCAATACTTCAGCATATTAAATTAACTTGGGGGTACTGCATCACAGAGAAAGAGGAGGCAGAGGGGTAAACATCTGATCTGCTACAACAAAATTTTCACTAAAAGACCAACATCAAAATGGTAAACTGATACAGTGCTCTACATCTGGTACCAACTACAGAAAAACAAATCAGTTTAAGTTGAAGGTCAGCTTAAATGAATGGGTCAAGCCATATAACTTGATTTGATAATAGAAAATTGTATCCGGAAAAAAAAACACATATCAAATTGCAGTTGTATTTCTAAAGCTTGAATGTAGAAAGCGGAGTGGGAAACACTCTCTACCTGCCTGAACAATTAAATGAATCATTCAGCTGAGCAATTAACCCCCAGTGGCTCCACTGGAGCTGCTCCGTGGTGAACAGTCAAAGGCTGCAGTAGCACCGGGCAGCTCCCAGGTGTGAACATGTGTAATTGAATGAATGTGAAGTGCGGCGTTACCAAAAGTGCTCATTTAAGCATCGCAGGATAAATAAAGAATGAGAGCTAGAGAAGGGTGCAAAATGCTCATTTATTAGCTTGTTAACTTGTGTTTAACTTGTGTCAACTCGTAGTAAATAATGAAGAAGTTGAATAAATTTTGCATTTGGAGTCCATCGGGCAGCCTTCCGGGGGACACCCACACTTCACACAATTGTCTCGGTTTTTCTTCCTCCCTCAGTCTCATTTCAAAGTAAACACAAAACGCCCATAAAACAGATGAAACACAAAAGGCAACAACAAAACACAGACACACACTGTCTCACTCTATCTTCCTCTGACTCAACGTCTCACACACACACACACACACAGGAAGAAAACCAGCACTGGGGAGTGATGGATGAGGAGAGGAGCTGTGTGGGTGTGGCTGAAATGGAACTAATGACAGAAAGACAAGCGAGTGAGAAAACAAGAAAACAAGTGGGAGACAAGAGAGAGCAGCAGAGATCGGGAGATACAGAGAAATAAAGACAAGGAGAGGCAGAGATGAATAGAAACAGGCAGACAGAGAAGAAAAGATGACAGCCATACATAAGAATTGGATGCAGCCTCTGATGTTTGTTCCTTAAGTGCAGCCTGAAGCTAATATTCGTAACTACAGCTGCGTTATTGGAGCCTTTCCGCTGTATAGCTGCTACACACTGGTGGAGTTTTGGGGGTGTTTATAGTTTAGAAATAATGCAGCTGTTGCTTGTAATCCAGTGAAATTAATGTATTACTACAAGAGGCAGTTCTGGCACAAGTGTCTCGGCCCGAGGGGGCAACATGGCATTGATCCATAAAATAAAATCATTCATTCAGGTAACATCTTAAAGAAACAGTGTGTAAGATTTAGGGGGATTTAGTTGCATCTAGCAGTGAGGATTGCAGGTTGCAACCAGCTGAAACTTATCTCGGTTAGAAATCCTTCAGTGTTCATGGTTCAAGAGGTTTTCACTGGGAGCTGAATTATACGCCAAGGTCTCATCCTCTCCAAAACAAATGGACCAGGGGCTGTATTCACAAAGCTTCCTAGAACAAAGAGTTGCTCTTAGTGACGATATTCTAAAAAATTACTAAGAACTTTCCCTTAAAGACTAGGTCCTTGTTAAATAGAAGTTATTCACAAAGCATCTTAGACCTTAAAAGAGCTCCTGAGGTGAAAAACTCTTAGCAGCAGGGAGGAGGACTTTTAAGAGACTCAAGAGTTTCTTAAGGAGAGAAGAAATGGTGGAAACACAAAGAGGTTAGAGAAATACCCTTCAAATGCTGGATGACAGTGAGTAAATGAAATGCTACAGATCATTAATATGTGTGGCTGATGTAATTAGGGATACGCACACATTTCCCACCTTACGCTATAACGCCAGAAATAAAGTGATCACAACATTAAGATATTTGGAAAACTGGAAAAATGCCACAGTGCAGCAGTGATGACTCGAGTCTGTCTCAACCTTCCATTAGCAGTGTGATCACACTAACAATGAGAACACTTTCACAGTCAGCACTGAGTGTTCACACCCTGCAGGCTCACAAAAGGGTGTGCCTGTGACAACCAATCACACCTGTTAAAAGCAAGCATTATATTAGCGATTGGGTCAACCACACCTCCTCACACAAGTAGAAGTTTCTGTCCCTTCTTTGCTCAGAGTCGCACTGAGAACGTTCCTCAATCACTCCTAAGCTAGGACTCCTTACTAAGTTTTTAGGCTAAGTTAAGAGCTCTCTGAGGATGTTTGTGAATACGGCCCCAGATGATTAAAACCGGTAAAAACACTGAATAAAGCAGTTTCACATCATCTTGTCATGGAGGGCTGTGGACTAAAGTAGCCAACATGAAGACGCAAATGCCAGCCAATGTTTGTTTTGTCTGTTCTGGGCTACCGTAGAAACATGGTGCAGCAACATGGTGGACTCCGTGGATGAGGACCCGCTCCCTATGTAGATGTAAATGGCTTATTCTGAGTTAACGAAAACATGACGATTCTTATTTTCAGGTGATTATACATTAAAGAAGTTATTATATTATATTCTGCCAGTATATGCACCTAAATCCCACACATTGGACCTTGAACTCCATATCTAATTATCTTCACTGTGAAAGATGAAACAGCTTTGAAAGCCCTAAAGACTGATTAACCAGTTAAGAAGCTGCTTTCATAACAGCATCTTATATAAACAGTTTGTCTACTGATTAATATACATACATGTACTTAGAAGTGCACTGACAAGCAGACTAAAAACAACTTAATTTGAAAGGATAATGAGTAGATCAGGTGTGATATGACACCTGAAAAGCCCTTGATAGCATGGTTGTGTGACAGTAGTTGCGGTTTGGGTTTCTCAAAAGTTTTCCAGCTAGCTGGGAGAAAACTGTTATGAAATTAATCCATTTCTACCCACAAACACACACACACACACACACACACACACACACACACAGTCTGTGATTCAGGCTTTAATTACCTCTCATAGGAACATCAGATGGCAAACAGTTCTTAAACAGCCAGCTGGGAGAGAGAAAAGGAGACAGAGGAATGGATATAAACAGTTGAAAGGGACAGGGAAAGAAAGAAAGGAATGGAATACAGAGAGATAAAGAAAGAGTGACGCTCTGAAGACAGAGAGGAAAACAGATGTGAACCCCATCGATAGGATGATGGAGGAAAGTCACAGCGAGAGAAAGCCAAAGGTGGGTGTGAGGGATGGTACATAAATGCGGAGGAATAAAAGTAAAAACAGTGAGCGAACTGAGAGGGAAGAAAATAAGAAATACTGTATGTAGGGCAGGAGACAGAGGAGGGAAGAGGGGAGGTGCATATTGAGGGATCCTCCTCTCCTCCAGCGATGAGCAGAGAATGAACAGATGTCCAACAGAGGAAAGAGGGGGGAGAAGTACCACAACGCAGAAGAGGGAGGCAGTGAACTGTAGTTAGAGCGGGTGAACAGGGGGAAAGAGAGGTGAAATTTCAGAGATTGTTTAAATCACTGGCAACAACCTGTATTTTCACAGACTTCAGCCACTGCTTGTACGTCCTTAAAGTAAACACCAGGAAAGAACAACACATGCTAACCCCAACTCGTCAAATAGCTTGGTATGTGGACGTTTGCTTTGAACTATGATGCTCTAGGTCCCCCTCTAGTGTCAGTTTTGGACATGTCAGCTTCCCCTTGTTACATGCATACATTGTACTACTTAAAGTTTATCTACAAGTGCACGTCACACACTGAGCGATTGCCAACTAAGACCTTTCTGATCGACTAAGATTTGGTCGACTATTAGAGGGCAGCTCTAGTTTTCACACTGGACACAACTAATGTTTCCTGGGTGAAATTTTTTGACCCATCCATGACCCTTCCCTCCTGCTCTTCTCAGACTGTCTCCCTCTTTACACTACGCCATTGCCAGATATGGATTTACATTGGAGTTAGCCGACAGCTCCATGTATCTCATTCGGATGCAAAAAGGGCGCCTTGTGCATCGGAATCAGTCGCCAACGGCCACTGACCAAGCTGCCGTATTTGACGCCCTCAGAATCAGAACGGGCAGGAAAGAGAGAAGATTGTGCAAAGAGTGAGATCAGAGCATAGAGCCACAGGCTCTGTCTGGTTTCCTGCAGAGCACCACTTACAGGCTAATCCCTCACCGGTCTATCTATACGTGTGTCAGATTTACAGTTATTAACAGGATGGAGGGGCGAGCAGAGGGACCTTCTTTAAAGTGGAGGGCTCCAACCCTCCTGCCTGGCTGAGATCTCTAACTGAATCCTTATCAGCTGTTACTACAGCTGATCCTGACCTCTGAGGGAAAAGACAGAAACATTTTCCTTATGGAGATCAGCAAAGTGTGACAATATTGTAATTAGAGCCATTTTCTGTCCTTTAACAGCAGAGAAAGCCAGATGGCGAAGCACTTCACCGTGGCAGGTACTTTTTAAGACAGTTAACACTTAAATAGCTCAGTTTTAGAAAACCTGCCTTTTTAAAAATCACTGTCATACCCTACCGTCGGGTTAAGGGATAGATATAAAATCAGTCACAGGCAGTGTTCCTCACAGGATTAGAATCTTTGTGTGGTGGTAGCTGATGACGGGGGTGTATTGTTCATCATTCTGTGGAGTGCAGGAGGAACTCTTTATGAGTGTTTTTTCACAGGTTGATCAGTTTGTGGTCGGATCAACCAGAGCTGATCAGATCAAGGGATTACATTAGAAGAGTGGCTGCTGTAGAGGTGAGTGAAACCCACCATAGGACCCTGGGGTGCATTCTTTTCATGGGAATGCAGTTGGTTTCATCTAAAGTAGGTTGGAAAAACACTGGGCAACACTTCAATGAGAGCGCTGTTGTTCTAAGAAATAGAGTATACCTTTTCAATATGAATTAACAAACAGTTAAGTTTCACTTTCACTGCAACAGGCATCCTGCTGCTCCATCTGTGCCCAGAGTGCTCTCTGAGAGTGTGGTGCTCTTAATAGCCAAATGGTATTTATGCTCCTAACAAATGGTCCAGCTAAAGAAAATAGAAGATTAATACATGGCGGCAAATGCTAGTATGGTGGCAGGCCACAACAAACATGATGAGTGTGAGACCCTGACAGGTAGAATGACATCTGCACATTTAAAACGTATATTGCTAGAGAACTGATTACTTTCTTGGCAGATTTTTTTTACCAGGTGACCAGTCCTCAACAGGTCGCCAAGAAGTTAATTTTGAACACTGGATGAAATTGTTTCCAGCACAGCTGTCCAAATAAATATTAAACAGATGCTGATTTGTTTCACCAACAATAAACAGCTGTTGCAGAAAGTTTTTCTGTTAAATTAAGTTCTGTATCAAACAAAAGATTTTTAAAAAAAGAGCCAGAAAAGAAGTAGAATAGGAAAACAAAGAAACAGGAAGGAAATACATGTTTTGTACAAGTGGGTGAGTGTTGTAAAAAGGTTATTTTGTTGCAAAAAACAATTACAGTGTTTCATCTCATTTATAATAAAACACCCAAATTCTATCCATGTCATGTAAGAATTTTTCTTTGCTGCTATGATTTTTTGTTTTAGGGTAAATTACGTCGTCTCTAAAGTCCCGCAAGCAGTACGGTGCCGTACAGTTCAGTGTGGTACACTTTTTTTCTGTTTCCACTGTGAAAAGTAGTTTCAGTAAGTTGTGGATGGTTCCAAAGACGTACCGTCCCCATTTTTGGTCCCCCCTGGGGTACCTAGCACACAGACCTGGTACTAAAAGGTGGAGCTGTGAACACTGCAGTCTGTTGATTGGTCAGTAGAGGACGGTCACTCTGCTCAGGGCTGAGCTGTGGCTGGTTTGGAGGCTCATGTAACCACTGTTCATACTGTGGAGAGTTTTACATATATTATTAAACATAAACTATTAAATGAAAAGATGTTTTGCTGCCTCTTGTAGCAGCTGGAGTCTGAGAAAAAATAACTTAATTCACTGGGCCGACTGCCGGCGACTTTTCAGGTAGAACATTAACTTGGAATGTTTCTCAATGGATGAGTTGACGACGTGAATCAATCAACACACCTTAAATTTCACTGTGACAACTTTGACCATTCTACTTAAGTGTTTATTGTCTCTCTTGGGTGACATACACTTTTAGTAATGAGTGGATCTTCAGGCGTTTAATTATTGGATTAGTGGATTATGTGAGCTGCATATATTCAAATCCTCACTCGGAGAAAAAAAGCATCGCAGAGCATTGTTCCTGTGGGCTCCAACAACACTAAACCCCTGAGCTTGCCTGATAAGGACTAAATGCACAAAGCTGCCATTTTTAAATATCCCATCGGGACAGACTGTTTTTATTCTGAAAATGTCGGCATGCAACCTTGTTCTGTGGATGATAAATGAGGTGCAGACTGATAAAGGAGGAAATGCAGTGAGTGCTGGACGGAGCAGTGAGTGACAACAACTCCGCCCACATGAAAGAGTACTGTTTGCGGTGGAAATGCTAAGCACACCTAGGGTCTAGGTACCATGTCTGAAGGGTTACTTTTGGTTCCAAAGGTACCATCCCGAAAGTGTTTGGTGGAAACAAGGCTTAGTTACATAACTTGGCTAAATTGGACCTTTTTTTTTACTTAACTAGCCTATTTAGAGCTTAATATATCTCTTTTCCATTAGCCTATAAATTATATAATTATTTTTGTCTGGTTAAATATTCAATGGGCCCTGGGCGACTGTATCTCCATTTCATCCAACACAGGGGCGTCCAAAGTGCAGAATAGAGGGACACGGGACAGGAAGAATGGTCGGAAGAAGTACACAAAGAAAGACTGAGAGAGAGACAGAGGTGTCACTACAGTTACAGATAGAAAGGAAATGGTGGAAGGATGGAGAGGAGAGAGGTAGAACGGTAGAGTGATAGAGAGGTGGAGGTGGGAGTCCTTATCAGAAAAAAGCAGGCACCTTTATCTCCCTGCCCTCCAGACACACGCACACACACACACACACACACACGAGGACAGAAGACCACTGACTGCCCACACTCACACACACATGCACTCACACTCACAAAGGTACGAGGCCTAGCAAAGTGCAAACACACATTCTTCTGTCAACAGACAGAAGATCCACAAATACACACACACACACACGTAATGGTGACTCCATCCAACTCTGTGTGTCAAAGCAACCTTCCCCTTCCTCGACAAAATACACACACATGCACACACGCTTACAGGTTAGCGACAGGCGCCATTTACACACTGACAGCCGTGCCCGCCTCCCCTCCAGCTGCCATGGCAATGAATACCATTAGCATCCAATAAAATGTCAGGGGGGCATGCCCAAGTATCTCATCACACACATACACTTGCATACACACACGCAGACACACATAGTCAGAAATGTCAGAGGCCCATGCCCAGTAACGTATCTGATGGAGAGGGAAGGCAAATGTCAGCTGTTTCTCAAAATGGCAGCCAGCAGCTGTGTGGGCTATAAGGCTGTGACTGTGGACAGATACTGCCAGACACACCGACAGCAGATCTGTTAGAGCTGGTGTATGTGTAGCTTCACATATTTGACTCAGGAATTTATCAAGACTTTAATATGGCACAAAAAAATTATGAAGTCAGTGGCCTTTAATTATTCTGCATGAGCTCCGTTAAAGCTTTAAGGTGATTTCACTTCATCACTTCAGTGTATAAAACCTTATCATTAAAGCCAAAAAGTCTTTGCCGTAACGCAGTAGTAGTGGTGATATTTTATGGAGATGATTATCCAATTAAAAGAAAATGGCATAAATTGTCTCAGTAGGGTCCTTGACTTACTCTCTGTTCAACCTGGTCTCACTCCCAACACATCAACTTACGCCACTTGTCGCCAGCATCACTATAATGACGCCGGCGACACCCTTTAGCATCTGCCTGAGATGCACCAGGCTTTCAAACAACTCCAATCACATCATTATTAGGCATTCAGAGCAACAGACCTTGTATAAAGAGCGACAAAGTCCAGTTAAGGGGGCCAGTGGGGAGGTGGATGGGTCCAATAAGCACAGGACTTTACACATTAGACCGGTGTTTGTGTCCCGTTTGAGACTAAAAGTCAAAGTTGAGTTATTTTGTCACGTCAGTCATTAGTCATAGAAGTCTACTCACATGATTACTGTCATCCACAATTTGTACTAACCTTAACCAAGTAGTTTTGTTGGCTAAACCTGACCATTGGACTCTTCTTAGTCACTTGAGTGGACACATGTGACTTAACAACCAACCCCTTCTGCATCAAGATACGACGCAAAAGGCTGCCGTTAGCATCATTATAGTAAAAGCAGTGGCTTCTGCCCAAGCATAAAAATATGACAAGCAGGTATAAGACAACCAAGTCTCACTTCCAAATTGTCAAATACACTTGGTCAGTGGCCCGTCAGCATCAGACGGAGATGCACAGAGGCACCCCATAGCGGTGGTATGAGATGCCCTGGTGACAACTGTGGTATAAAGAGAGAGAAAGGTCACATCATGGGACATTGACACGCCGCCCCTAAACATCTACAAGTGACGCAGGAGGGGTACGTTGCACATCATTTTTTGACGTGACAGGCCACTAAACAAGCATCACTGTTTGACAAGTTGAGAATGAGAATGTATTGGATCATGTTGCTCTGTCTCTGGAACTCTGTGGGGGGACGGAACAACATTCTCCCAAAAGATATTCATCATCTGGGGCCTGATGGTTGTGGAGAACTGAGTCTAAGGTCACACTGCCAAGAGCACTGCATGAAAAAAATGCAGCTTCTCATTCATACAGTATCCATTAGGCCATTGGGGTTGTGGCAAAAAAAAAAAAAAAAAAAGCAGTATCTCTCTGCCTTAAAGTCAAACTTGACTTGGCTCAACTTTTCTTGCAATACAGTGGCTAATTAAATACATGAACTGAACTTGAACTGCATATTTTTTAGTTGGGCAATGGATCATCACAAGGGAAGGATAAAATGATCGTTGCTGAGATAACGTTTCAGTAGTAAAAAGCAATGCCACCACTTAAGCATCTAATAAACCTTAAAACTCTAAATAACTCAAACAGGTCTCCTTGGATTCTAATTCATTGTTATCTGTGGCCACTTGAAGAGACCAAAGCAGACCCTTGAATTTTTTTTTTTTCTCTTCCCATTTACAGTCTGAACACCCACTTACATATTGGTCCAGAATTTCACAAAGGAGTTTAATTGGTAAAACATCCAGTGTCAAGGTCATGGCACATAATTTACGCTATTTTAATTCTCAAACCATTTAGTGACCCTGTGTGCCCTGTGTGTAATCATCTGCATTTGTCTGGTTTCTTCATCCCTTTGTTGAGCATTTTTGTCTTCCATCCATATCTTGTTATGGTGTATTTACAGTCAGTCTAAAAATGAATCCCTTGTGATTTGACAATAGCCTTGCAGATACACCTCTGCATACAAGTCCAGCACAGTTACAGTTTCAGCCATGTCTGTTAAAATGTGGATGCTCTAAAGACATCACAGCCAAAAACATGTTGAACGAGGTCATAGTGACCTTAACCTTTGACACTCAACTACCAAATTCTAATCAATTCATTCTTGAGTCCAAGTAGATGTTTGCACCAAACTCGAAGAAATTCCTTAAAGATGTCCTTTAGAGATCGTGTTCAAGGGAATGTGATGGACACACGGTCACATTGACCTTAACCTTTGACCACCAAATTCTAATCAAGTTGTCTTTGACTTAAAGTGGACATTTGTGCCAAATTTGAAGATATTCCCACAGGCTGTTCTTCATATATCATGTTCAAATCATGACGCGGCTGCAACGTTGATGTGACCTTCACCCTAGACCAAAATCTAATCAGTTTATTCTTGAATCCAAGTAGATGCTTGTGCCAAATTCAAGAAATTCCCTAGATGTTCTTGAGATATCGGGTTCACAAGAATGAGATGGATGCACGGTCACAGTGACCTTCACCTTTGACCACCAAATCCTAATCAGTTTATTCATGAGTCCAAGCAGAGGTTTCTGCTAAACTAGAAGAAATTCCTTAAAGATGTCCTTGAGATATCATGGTCACAAGAATGAGATGGACACACGGTCACAGTGACTTTCACCTTGACCAACAAATTCTATTTAGGCTGTCCTTGACTCAAAGTTTGTGCCAAATTTGAGGATATTCCTTCAGGCTGTTCTTAAGATACTGCACTCAAAAAATGACATGGATACAACATCATAGTGACCTTCACTTTAGACCAAATTCTAATCAGTTCCTTCTTGAGTCCAAGTGGGACGTTTGTGCCAAATTAGAAGGAATTCCCTTAAGGTGTTCTTGAGATATCGCGTTCATGAGAACAGCACGGACAGTTAGACAGACAACCCAAAAACAATATATGTCTGACGAAAGCAGTTGCTGGTGTGAAGGCATAATCATGAGGTCTTCTTTTACTTCCTGTGACTCATTTCATAAACTGACAATGCAAACAATTGTAGAGGGGTTATGCATCTGCTGTCTTTGTCATTACTTTTCCGTAAATGTAGAGTAGAACTGTTTATTGGTTTCAGTTTCTTCCTCAGTGCTCTCCACTTCTCAGACTTGTGGATGATAATGATTACTATCTAGTTACCAGACTCTTCCTTGTAACATCAGACAGCTAAAACGTGAGGGAGGTTTTCAATTATTTCTCGTGGACGGAGCTTAAACACAGCAGTAGTTCAGCAGGCATGCGGAAAAAAATTGGAAGTCGGACAATTGCTTTGTCTGTGATCAGTCATAGTCACTTTTTGAAAACTGCATTTACGCACAATTTGAAAATAAATGATGTTGTTTCGAGCTGGAATCCAAAGAGGAGCTTCATTATAAATGAACTCCTCATGAGTCCCCGAAAACTCCACAGCCATCTGTCAACAGAGGGGGGAGAAACTTTTCTCTCATTCATCAGCCGGACAAACGGATGGATAGAGGGATGAAAGTTGTGTGATCCCTGGCCAAGCCTTTCTCCATCCGCCCTCCAACCCCCTACGCAGAAATCTCAGCAGCAGCCACTGGCAACACTCGCCCAAGGTCACAGGGACAAAGTCAGGGGTAGAGGAGAGAGAGACAGCGAGCCAGGGTGTGTGTGTGTGTGTGTGTGTGTGTGTTTGTGCAAGCGTGTGTGCGTCTGTCCCGGTAGGAGAGCGTGTGTGCAATAGCAGGTGTGTTCATGGGAGTATGTTTGTGTTAAGGCATAAGGGGTTTAAGATAAGGTATAAAGGTGTGTGTGTTCACATGATTCTTTGTGTGTGTGCGTGTACAAAGCACAGGGGGACATGTAATAACTTCTACAACTCCTGTAGCTCTCCGTGTGTGTGTGTGTGTGTGTGTGTGTGTGTGTGTGTGTGTGTGTTGTGTGTGGGNGCAGGCTGGGCAACATGACGATAAATAATCGCCTCTGAACCACTGCACTAATGAGCCAAAGACACGCATACACACACACGCACACACACACACACACACACACGCATGAACACACACACAGTCAGCAACTCACTCTCTCAAACACACACACCACGTTATCTCACACACTATTTTCCTCAAAGGTGGTTTATTCTTTGACCTACTAGAACGGAAAGACTGATTACACAAAAATACGGCGATAAGTATCAGATGACACACACTCAAACACACACACACACACACACACACACACTCAGACATCTGAAACTTTCCTGCACACGAGCAGAAGACACCACTTGCAGAACGGTATATACAGTATCTATATATCCGCAGCAGACCACTGGTTGTGTGTTGGATGTAGCGAGTGATCCATCAGGAACCCCGCTGCCACACAGAGGTCAAACCCATCAACCCCGGAGACCGTTGCCAGGACGATACACACTTCAGCCAAGAACCAATCACAACAAGTCTCTCATGCTTCACGGCACACCATAGCTCATCCCCGTACAGGACAGGACTCATGTTCAGTTCTACAGAAGAAGTGAAACTTTCAGTCCAACCTCATAAAGACGGTGCTGCAGAGTAGATTGGGTGTCAAGCAGCTCCGCTACATGTCGCTGAACAGATCCCAACCATGACATTTGGTGTTAGTTATCATTGAGTCACCTCTGATTCTCAGAGGACAAATACAACTTTGCTATTATTAGATTCTTACCAGTACTGGGGCAAATCATGTCTGGCAGTTTTAAACAGACTGTACAAGTAAAGATTATTTTAACTGTTGACTAGTTCTTCATTAATCGATCAGTTATTTGTTCTATAAAATGTCAGAAATGGTAAAAAAAAAAATGTCCATCTGTGTTTCCCAAAGCCCAAGATGATGTCGTCAAAGGTCTTGTTTTGTCCACAACCCAAAGATATTGAGTTTATCGTCATAGATGAGTAAAGAAACCAGAAAATATTCACGTTTAAGAATCTTAAGGTGATCTCGATTAAATAGTCAACAACTAATCGATCAATCTTTGCAGCTTTAATTCTAATACAGAAAATAATTTTAATAATTTGAAAAGAAAACAAAAGTTGGGGAAAGAAATTGCATGCTTTCACTCAGCAGTGTAACATAATTGTGACTGGCCCTGGAGCAAACATTCTTTCTTGGGCATTGGGCCCTTGCCTTGCCCTAAACATGAGCACACACACATGCACATACAAACAAAACCAGGGGTTACATTGCGTTAGCCTACGTAATGGCAGCAACAGAATGTTTCCTGATTTGACAGGGAGTCAGGGCAGTCTGGGATCGGACCCCCGTTGGGTTTGCACAGGCTTGAGTGGCTACAGCGGCAGTCCACAAGCTGCCACTTCATCTCATTCTTCATTCTTCAACTGAGAGGGCTCACCTCTATCCTGAAAACCAGACTTAGATCAGCAGCTGAAGCTCCATATTTATCAGCGCTAATCTAACAGCTTGCCCTGGACTCCAACTAACACAGTTTCTCTAAGCATCAAGGGATCTCCCTCCTACATTGGCCCCTGACAGCTTCTGGGCCCTGGTGTGCTGCATTGGTTGCCCTGTCGATATTTACACCATTGCTTTCACTGTTTCTTCAGTTTCTTGTTGGGTGCTGGCGCCTGCTCAATCAATGAGCATTTCCACAAGGCACAGGATTACAAAAATGCAATCACAATTTAAAAGATGTGCTGAACTGTTCCTCTGGGAATCTGGGCAAGCTATCAACCAGAAACAATTTCTTTGTACGAGGATGCTTGTGTGTACCTTTGCACCAACTGATCCATCACGCAAGATAAGCGGTAAATTGGCTGAAATGTAAGCAAGAAGTACAAAGCATTAACATTCTTTCTCTTCTCCTGACTTCTGTCCTGTCTCCAGCTTCCATCCATCTCTTCACCTTTCATCCCCTCATCCACTGTTTTTCTACACGGCTGTTACCAACACAACCTGTGTTGTACGCTAAACTTGTTCAGCTCTTTGTTGTTGTTGAGTCCCTGCTACCTTTGTCTCCTCTCACCCTTTCTCCTTCCCCTCTCCTCTCCCTCCTCTTTTCCTCCTCATTGCCTTTGGGTAAACATTTGTCAGTGCAACACGAGTGTCTCAGGTAAAGATATGCAGATTAACTCTAACTCGTTTGCATAACGAGCTCTTATTTGCCAGTCTAATTACGGTGGCATGCCGAGGCCGTCCCAGAGCTGCCCTCAGGGTTCATTAGTGGGGTTCGTTAGGGGGTTTGTTAACGGGCAGCTAATCGCTTCCTCCCTCTTTAACAAATAGTGGAGCCTCAAAGTCCTGAAAAGACTTCCCCTAAGCACACAGCGATGTTGGTTTAAAGACACACACACACACACACATACACACAAAGGCACACAGATCTGGTGAACACATTACACACTCGCACAAACACACAGCGTCCTTCCCAACACATTACACACACACACACACACACACACTTGTTCAGTACTCAAGGGACAAAAGAGCCGGTCAATGTATTGAAGACATTTCCTTTACACACTACAAGTTTATTCAAGGAAAAAAAACACACACTGTGAATAAGGACTTGGAACTCAATGACAGTAGTCCATGCATTCAAAAGAGCAAATACAATACCAACACACACACACACACACACACACACGCACGCACACACATGCACACAGAAGGTCAACAAGGTCTTGATAGCTGTAAATGGCTGTCAATGTATGGAATAAATTCTTAACAACAAAACATGCAAAGGCTTTATTAGCTTGCCAAAGAGCTCAATCAAGATATTCAGCACAGACATTGACTTCGCCTTCTGAATGGAATCAGAGTTAAAGCCCAGACGTATTGCTCACTAGAGCAAACTACTGTCATTTTTCAGTTAAAAATGACTAACAAGGTGCTTAATCTTTGAACATCCAGACATATTTTCAACATTTAAAAACAGAATCAGTAACCTGCATCAAATACTGTCAATAACTCAACTAAATATGAAGTGATATTTTCAATTATTGTTCATTATTTCTGTATGTACACCATCATTTGACACGGCTCTAAAATAGAAAACAAGACCACTAAACTGAATCTGTTATAATTACTGTAGCTGACCTTTAATGGAACCGATGCTGTTCACACATGACTAGAGGCACAATCTCAGCAGTATCACTGCATGTCGGCCACCCATTTGTTATGTTATGCATAGTTTAATTAGAAACTTGGCAACAATTTATTTTGCATACACCCTGCAGACACCTTAAGTTACTTTTCCAGGAGGAGAGGACGGTCCAGATGAGTGTTTCAAGAGGGCTTTTAGAGGGAGAGAAATGCTCTGTGGAAATTTTAAAGAGAATTGCAAGGAAATTTAGCCTGTTTGAGAGTTGCTGTTTTGTCTCAGTTATACTTTTAATTTATGAAACAATTCAAAAATCACAAAAGATAAAAATGTTTTTCTTTCACTTGTTTTCTGACAATACCCATTTTTGCAGTACAGTATGTGCTTAGTGACTAATGCATGATTTAACTGTTTTTATAGTATTAGTGAAGGTTCCAGTGGTCTTGTATAGAGTTGCAACAATTAGTCGACAAATCAATTAATTGTTCGACAGAGAAATCATCGCCAACCATTTTCACAATCGATCATTAAAGACATTTGTCACGCAAAAAATGGCAGAAAATGCTGTTTTCAGCCTCTCAGATATGGAGATTTTGTGCTTTCCTCTATTCTGTATCCAATATCTTTGGGTTTTGGACAAGGAAAACAATACATAAAGACATTACCTTGGACTTTGGGAAACTGATAGGGACATTTTTCACTATTTTCTGACATTTTATAAACCAAATGATTATTCCATTTACCAAGAAAACAACTGACAGTTTAGTTGACAATGAAAATAACTGTCAGCTCATGTCTTGACCATGTAACCTAAAGCAAAGAGAAGTATAGAAAGTAAATATGAGTACACTAAATTTTTCTTTTTTCTAAATCTTTTTTTAATTTATCTTACTTACAATGAATGACGTGCACAGTTCTTTTAGAAGTGGTCATTTTTGCAGAAATGTGCAAAATTGTCCAAGGAATGAGCAGAGGTTTACAGTACAAAGTGTAAAAAGAACACTCAATGTGCAGAGATATATGCTATAATTCATTGTAAGCTGGAATTCATCATTCATCATTCATTCATTCATCATTTTCCGTAACCGCCTATTCTTTTGGGGTCAGGCTGGAGCCTATTCCAGCTGACACTGAGCAAGAGGCAGGGTACACCCTGGACAGGTCACCAGACTATCACAGGGCTGACACATAGAGACAGACAACCATTCACACTCACATTCACACCTACAGACAATTGAGAGTCCCCGGTTAACCTAACCTGCATGTTTTTGACTGTGGGAGGAAGCTGGAGTACCCGGAGAAAACCCACACTGACATGGGGAGAACATGCAAAGGAACCGTCTTGCTGTGAGGCGGCAATGCTAACCACTGCATCACCATGCAACCCAAAAGTCAAAAGTACAAGTCAGGAATATATGGATGCTCGCATCACAAGCGCCTCCAGAGGACCTACATCAGTTACCACAGCACCACTGGCTAACAGAAACAGCATATAAAATAAGTCGAGTGTCTTGCTTGTTGTTGCTCATTAAAATAACATACAACAGCTCAAAACTAAACGGGTGCTGAGCGTAATAGTATGAACCACCACAGCCAACAGCATAAAGCTGTTGTGTGTCAAGTTGTTTTGTGTGGATGGAAACAAGATGCGTAAGCTCACAAAGGCTTATACCAAGCACAAATCAACTGAATGATAATAGCAATGGCAGCTACAACCTCACAGCACATTTTGCAATACAAATACAACATAAAACACTAAATAAAGTCAGAACTGATGACAAGGTAATTCTGCTTATGGTTCACTGTGTGCGGCGCCATGTTGCTGTGACATCAGGTTTGTTTGTTTGTTTGTATACTGGCGATCTTGCCCAAGTTTCCAGCTTGGATTCCTGACTTTAATGTTGGTTCCATTGCACTTTCCCATGTCGAAGGTTGTTTTTTTCCATGTTTTGAGTACAATGGTTTGCAGGGATGGTCCCAAAAATCTGCGTTAATGTTACACATGGATATTGAAGTTCTCCCTTTTAGCCATTCAGTGTTGTTCTTTGTCATCCGGTGCAGCATTTTCCAAAGTTTGTCAAACCCGTTGTGCAATATTACATGTGGCAGCTAGTCGTACAGTACAAACAGGCAATGTGGCTTTCCCCTTTAGCCAATCTGTTTGATTATAAAAACATCAATCCCCATTTTAGTTAAAATCAGATCATTGGTGTCTGTTGTTCCATCTGTTCAAACAAACAAAAGGGGAAACAATGGCAGAAGGCAGAAAACTGAAACACTAGGAGAGAAAAGGAGGACAAAGGCAAGCGACTGAAAAGTCAATCAATTTTCAAGATTAAAAAACAAAGTATGAGTGAAAATGCAACAAGTTTGATTAGCTGAATATCCAGTCCTGCAGCCTGAGAGGAGTTCCTCAAACCCCCCTGTTTGTTTAACCAGGGAGGTCTGTCTTTCTAACATGAACATCAGCAAGAGAGATCAATTTATTAAATACATTTATGAGAACCGAGTGCAGATCATGCACGCATTCACATCGTTAGGATAGTGATAGTCACGTAAGGTATTGCAGAGACAGAAATAACAAGACCATTAGTCACAACAAATAGGAAAAGGTCAAATTTGTGCTTCAAGTTGCCTCCACACAGGCAGAACAAGACAGTCTATGAGACTGTGTGGTAATCACCGAGTACAGTCTCTTTTAGTGAGTCACTGTCTATAATCACCAGGCTGCCACTGTGATCTACAACAGATGCAGCTTTAGTTGTTCATTTCTTAAGCACAGCCTGATGCCAAATCTCTCTGAGATGTCAATGTTCTCGTCAGTCATTTCTGTGCATCTTCTTTCAGCCACGTCTTGGGCAATTTGTGCATCTCCAAAAGCATGTTGTCTGCTCTATCAATCAGAGGTAATGTAACAGTCCTTTACTTCACGAAGACATTGTGAGAGCCGCTCTAAAAGGCAGATGGATGCTCTTAAAAAAACTGTTTTTGTGCAGGAAATCTGATGTACTTCGGATGCTTTTCTTAGATTATCTCTCAGCCTCTAAAAGCAGCTACGTTTCTTTTTTCCTTTCTCACATCTTCAGGTTCATGAACCTTAAATTGTAACGAGAAGTGACAAGAGTTTAGCTTTTCTTGCACGGAGATCAAGCGTGTAATAATCTATGATAATCAGAGGTAACAAGCTCACAGATCATTCACACCTGGGAAAACGCACGCATTATGGTCCGCTGCTCTCAAATCATTCGACTGTTTAAGTGAGACAGGATGTGATCAAATGATTTCAGTTTCAAAGAGCACAACTTTTCAAAAGTTCACGTGGACGTGTTATTACCAGCATTTTAATTCAATTACTGTGTGTTGTGTCTGGCTGCTACTACAGCGTCTCCGCCTCCCTGGCCTCAGGGATTGATGCCCAAAATCCTTACACCGTCTCCCTTTGACGGGCAGAGCGCAGCCGAGTTGAGCATGTTAAACATTATGTAGATGGAGTCCTGAAGCCACTGGGAGCTTTGTAAATAGTGGAAATCTCCACTGTAATGCTGGCCTACAGGCTAAAAGCAACACAGTATGAAATGTTAAATCTCTCGCTGTCCCTAACACTCGCTCCTCAGCTTCTTCCTTCACCAAATACCCATCCCTCCCTTTCTTTTGTTTTCTGAATCTGTTCATCTCGTTCCTTTCTCTCTGTTCTTCCCCTTCTCTTGGCCTGTAATTTGTTCCTCGCCTCTCCCTCCCTCCCTCCCTCCTTCCTTCCTTCCCGCCTCTCCCTCCCTCCCTCCCTCCTTCCTTCCTTCCTTCACTACCTCTTTTTCTCCTCCTCTGTTTTGCGCGCTCTCTCCCTCTCTCATCTCTTTCCAATCTTCCCCTCTTCCCTCCGCTGCCCAAAGTCTCATTTCACACTGCTACTTTTTCATCCTCTTTTCATCTCTCCCTCTCACTCCCTCCATCTCTTCATCCCATTTCTTCACAGTGCCCAGATCGTGGCCTGGTCTGGCCTTTTAATGTCTCCCTCTGCAACTCTCTCTTCTTAACTGTTTCCATTCTTTCTCGATTGCTCGCTCTCAGCTAGACTGTGGCTAATGCCATCAAGTGTGTGCAGCAGTCCTGAGCCAGACATTCAAAGCCCACGGCCTCTGAACTAGATGCACACAAGCACATATCAGAGATTAAAAAAGCATAAATGTGTGCATGCACATACCTGAACGTAACTGACGACTATGTTGAACCAGTATAGTAGGGGTGGGCGATATGTCCCTAAAATAGCATGACAGTATTTCAGGGTATTTTTGCCATAACCATATTCTTGACAATATGACAAATACATTAAAATAAATATATCTTAATATTGATTTAAGAGAACAATAAGTTCTCTTAAATAAGTGATATAGTTTTACAGTTTGCTTCAAATATTCAGTAAAAACTAAACAAAAATGATCTAATTTCTTTAGTTTGTGACCAACAACAGTAACTCAGAGTGAGATTCAGATTCTGTTACAATATTAATAGTTCAATAAATAAAATCTACCACAAATTACACATTTAAACAGCTGCCAAATACAAAAAATGTACCCTGGGATCTATATATATAAATCAATAGGTGATTTCCTTCTTTTAGCAAAATCCTAAATGATTGAGTTGTTATTTTTTCCCACCTGGACCTTTATGCTCTGCCATTTCTCCTCTAATCATCACACTGTAACCTGTGACAGGCTGTTATGATACCACAACTATCGCATAGCCACAAATATGTGTGTTTTGTCGAGCTGCAAGCATCATGTAGGTTTACATTACCAAAGGTTTCATCACTTGACGGCACTGCGAGAGAGGAGAGGGAGAGACGCTGTGCTGCTGCCGGAGGAGCCGCTGAATGAGTTCCCTCTGAGCGGTAAGTCACTAAAAGAGTCTGAGAAGTCAGGTCCATGTCATTGGTCCGACAGCCCATTGGTCCGACATCCCATTAGTCCAACGGTCCGCGGTGCTGAACAGCTCCCAGTGGGCGTATTTCTACCTTGATGGTGCGCCGCGACCGGCTCTGGGTCAGCTGGGAAAGGCTTGAGGCGGAGCAGGCTCACGGCTTATGTGTTTGTCACTTTCTTTTTCATTTTAACCCACACCATGATCTT
>NC_065513.1:33320097-33362275 GCF_006386435.1 Epinephelus moara | reverse complement strand
GTCGAACCAATGGGCAGTCTGGGGCTGTTCACAAAACATTCAGGACACCACAGTTAATTCCACACTACTGAAGCTGCTCCTCTTTTTGGAACCACCGCAGAGTCGCTAATAATTTCACTTTGAGTTTGTTGTTGCCGTAGGTAACAGTATGACGCCAATATGTCAACAAGTCCAAATACCACCAATATCACATCACATGACTTTGTTATAGGATATTAAAAATACACTGGTATCATTGTGAACAAGATGATATGGCACACCCCGACAGAACAGTATACTAACATCCAGAAAACAGCTTGGTGATAGCAACAGTGAGCTTCTCTGAGCCAAAAGGTATCCAGGTGGAGGAACATACACACCTACCTATCCACCAGCAACAACTTACTCACTTCAAGTTGGCATTTTCTGTTTAATTTTATATTCAGTTCACTTTGTGCCTGATGGTGACCTAGGGGCAACATTTCTGCTCTTGCACTTAGGGACACAGTGCACTTTACATGCCCCTTTTCATTTTTAGCCTGTTTTATTCTGTTTTATTTGCAGTTTATAGTTTTCAACTATATACAAAGTTTGGCATCGTTCTCAGTTATGTATGAAACTACAACTGTAAGGAATTGTCCAATTCATCATGTAAAATGTTTTCTTTTTTCTCCAGGTGAGATAATTTCATAAGCACAACGATTTTTCTAAGGCTACAAGATGTCACAGCCAAATTCAGATCTTTTAGTCATCAAAAGATTAGTAACCCTGGCCTGTGTTTTTCTGGCATCATCGTCAGGTCGCAGATGTGAGGGCCACTGCAGAGGTTTTCTTTGTTCGGGTTATTTTTCTCACAGTGTTATTTACCTCACTTATGAATGAGCCTCATATCAACCTGAATGGAGGTTTGTTCTAAATGATCAGAGACCTTGCTTCTTTTGTTTACTTTTCTTTCAGTGGATTCAATCAAGAAACTGGACTCCTGGCACAATCGAAAGCTAACTTTTTATGTCCCTTTACAGGCCCAGAGCTGACAATACAGATAACAAACCAGGCTACAAAACAATCAAACCCAATGAAAATAAAGTCATTCATTCACTAGATGTGACCAGGAAACTCAATAAATAAAACATTTATTTTCTATTTGCTTACTGAGACTATTTACAGACAAAGACGTTAAAACGGTGTATTTCCAAATTTTAAGGAGACGTGCCGAGAAAACATAATGCGCCAGTGAAAAAAGCTTTGACTGGCTCACTCACGCCACCATTCATACAGCAGGTTGTTCTTTGATTGTGCGTTGTTTAAATAATTCCTTTAATACAACCTAAATGTCGACAATCAGTTACTTAAACATTTTTAAACTGGACAGATTTTTAGCACTGAAAGGAGCACAAATAGCTCAAACAACAGATTGGATGACAAGTAACTATTATTACAATCGCTAAGCAAACCCCAGAATCATATGATAGTGCAAATGTTTGCCTGATCTTGCACAGCAGACAAAGACAGCCATCACAAAACCATTTCTAATTCATGCTGGAATTTGCACGGAAAAAAGAAAGGCACTGAGCAAAAATGCTAAATTTGGATCTGATGCTGGATTGAGAGATATGGGCAACAAACAACTCTACCTTTTAAATATCATCTCTTCTATTATGTGGCATCATTTGTAAAAATCAAACATCTTGAAGAGACCAGCAGGCAGCGACTTGGCCAACACACCCGTTTCAAATGTTATCAGCCCATTATAATGCTTCAAATGGGGCCAACTGCACCTACCAGTTGGCCAGAAGGTGAATATTGAACACATTCTCAGCTGTTTTAAACATAGTTAATGTTGTGAAAAAGTCACTTTTTGGTTAGGATTTGGAGAACGTCATGGTTTAGGTGAGTATGTTTGTTGTGTAATTTAAGTTGCATATGGAAGACAAGTACCTAAGTTAAAACAAGACAGCACTGGGGTGCCGGTGGCGTAGTGGTAGAGCAGGCGCCACATGTACAAGGCTGTTGCCGCAGTGGCCCGGGTTCGACTCCAGCCTGTGGCCTTTTGCTGCACGTCACTCCCTNGTATAAGGCTGTTGCCGCAGCGGCCCGGGATCGACTCCAGCCTGTGGCCCTTTGCTGCATGTCACTCCCTCTCTCTCCCCCCCCTTCACACTTCGCTGTCCTATACATTAAAGGCTAAAAAGCCCCAAAAAATATCTTAAAAAAAAAAAAAAAACAGCGCTGACTTTTGGTTTCACATGGGACTCACACAGGAGTCTCCTGCGTTTGTTCAACCTATCCATCCACCCCGACCTACTCCCTATGCAGACCTTGTCGCCCTTTTCGCTGCAGAACCCGACTTCCTTCCCATCATACTTATCATGGCCACTAGAAGTCGCCACCTACCTAAAGCCACCTAGGGCAGTTGTGGGTAGGTAGAGCAGGTTGTCCACTAATCGGAAGATCAGCTGTTCGATCCCTGGCTCCTCTAGTCTGCATGTTGAAGTATCCTTGAGCAAGATATTGAACCCCAAATGAATGGTTAAATGTGGTCAGACGACTAGAAAGGCACTATATACGTAAATGCAGGTCCATTTCCCATTTACTTGACAATAAACATAAATATAGGAGGTAGAGTGGAGCCAGACTACCTCAGTAAGCTCCCAATGACAACTGACAACAGTCATTTAATGGGCTGATAACATTACAGAGGGTGACCAGTATTTGAATCCTTAAACACCACAAAGCATTTGATTTTTTTCTTTAATTCCCAACAGCAAAGACAGAACCAACTGGGCCCAGACTGTAATGGACTTAGTCCAACTTGGTCCAGTCAGTCATGACAACCAAATTAGCTCCACATAATTCATGTCCATGCCTTAAGCAAACTAAACTAATCCCTCTACTTAAGATATGCTTGGCTGTTGTAGTTTTAGATTGAAAAGCTTCTGTATTGAATGTCTGGGTGGGGAGAGTAAAAGTGAACAAGCAAACCTCTTTCCATGACTGTGAGCTGCCCCTGTGAGGTGTGTCTGGAACTGCTGCTTCATAACTGTTGTTTATGTGAACAAAAGGAAGCCGATACTCGACTAGTATTTCAGATTTCATTATCTCAATCAGAGCAAACTTCACTTCGACTCTTTACGCACAAGCACAAAAATACAAAACATACTCAATCTCTGTCAATACACACACAAACGCTCGCTGTCTCACACACACACACACACTTAAAGACGAGGCCTTTTGCTGCTTCCATCTCCCAAGGACAAGAGTAAAACGACACACAGGCTAATTGATTTCTGCGCGTGTCTAAAGTGAATGTCGTGCTCCACTAACACACGTTCTTGCATTCTCTCTCTCTCACTCTTTTTTTTTTTTTTTCTGGCCGCGTGCGGTTTCAGGTTTGAAATCAATTTGGCTGAGATGAAAGTTTTCAATTTCATTAGCTTGATCAAATGGAGCGCTGTTAACAGGCGGCGGTAATAGAAAATCATTTAGGCCGAGCAGCTCACACACTCTCAAAGGACTGGTTAAGAGCTGCTCAGAGAGGGAGAGATGGAGATGGAGAGATGGAGAGGGGGGGGGGGGGGAGAGAAGGAGGATGACAGGTGGGAAAATATCGATGGTAGACAGTGAGGAAAGAGGAGACAAAATGGGAAAAGGGACGGAGTAGAGAGAAGGGTCCAGAACAGACGAAGAGATGACAAGGAGAGATGTATCGCATTTTGGAGAAGAGATTGTGAGATGAAGTCTAAGACACATTGGCAGGGGATAAAGTGATGGAGTAAGGACAGCGAGAAGTAGAGGAAAGTAATAGGGACAGAAAATGCTCTTTATGAGAGAAAGTAAAAAAGAAGAATGTGACACAGCAGAGAGAAAAGGAAGATGGGTGGAGAGAAGGGACAGAAAGAAACAGAAAGATTAAATGTAAGAATGACTGATGACCACAGGAGAATGATTAAATGAGCAAAAATGTCACAATAAAGGCTGAGCGGAAACAGGATGCAAAGAAGAAAGGGGGGAAGAGAAAAGAAGACAGAGAAATTTGTCTCTTCCTCTTGTGTGCCTGCTAAGCATCGGCCCATTAAACCCCTGTTATTGCTCCTCAGATGTTTGTCAGAGAAAAATAGTGTTGTGATGAAAGAACATAAATAAACAATTAGCCATCAAAAGACTCAGCAAGGCAGCCGATCGCCAGCTTAATATCACCACTTCCATGAGGAAAAACAAATTGAAAATCAGTCGTGGATTAATACACGAGAGGGATGCCGAGATGAAGAGGAAATTTGAAAAAATAGAGATACTAGGAAAGAATGATGGATTCATTTATTGGATAGCTGAAGGCAACTACTGCTTCAGAGTTACAGGTTCAAATCCGACCTCATAAACTTGGCTTATAAACTTGGATCATAATGTGTCCTTAGCACCAAGAATTGAAACCTGTCAGGCCCCGCCAGGCAGTAAATGCTTGCTCAGATATCTACTCAGATCTAACAGTTTCATTTTATTAAATGAAATATTGAGAAAAGTTTAGAAAAAGCTTAAAGTAAAAGCTAAGACGAGATTCACTCTTGTTTTGGAACGAGCTTTGTTTTTTCGATGCTGTGTCCGCGATATTCGTTGCTTCCTCTTGGACACGTGCTGTTTATGGTTTGGCAGCTGGTCGCTACCTATTTAGCTACCTATTTAGTCTCTGCAGTCTCTGCAGATAATATACAGCCTCACATTTCTAATGGGTCATAAGTGATGATTGAGAGGGATTACTGCATTGGTTTTTGGCAAATCCTGCACAGCATATGTTTAAAAAATTGATTATTTTCATATGACACCCAGCCTTATAATGAAAGCAGACGCTTCTGCAGACGTAAGAATTCCTAACGCATCCGTCTATCCATTTTCATCCGGGGCAGCAGTCTGAGCAAGGTACTCCAAACCTCCCTCTCCCCAGCAACACTCTCCAGCTCCTCCTGGGGGATCACAAGGCATTTCAAGGCCGGATGAGATACATAATTCCTACAGTATGTTCTGGGTCTGCCCCAAGGCCTACCGTCTGAGTGGAGGCATCCAGGACACATCCAGATCAGATGCCCAAACCACATCAACTGGCCCCTTTCAACACAGAGGAGCAGAATGTCTACTCTAAGCTCCTCACCCTATCTCTTTCACCCTATTCTAAACCCACCCTGGCTGAGCCTAGCCACCCTACATAGGAAACTCATTTCGGCCACTTGTATCAATGATCTCATTCTTTCCGCCGCTCATGACCATAGGTGAGGGTCAGAACGTAGATGGACTGGTAAATCGAAAGCTTTGCCTTCTGGCTCAGCTCTCTCTTCACAACAATGGTCCGGCACAGCACCCACATCACTGCTGACACAGCAACAAACTGCCTGTCCAGCTCATGCTTCATTTTACCCCCACTTATGAACAAGACCCCGAAATACTTGAACTCCTTCTCTTGGGACGGTGACTTGCTCACAACCCAAAGAGGGCAATCCACCATTTTTCAGCAGAGAACCATGACCTCAGACTTGGAGGTACCTGACTCTTACACTGACCGCTTCACTTGGCTGCAATGTGTGTTGGAAGTCACGATGTGATGAAGCCAACAGAAACCACAACACATGCTTTTTGAACTGTCAAAACTCAAACTAAAATAAAAGTGCAGATTTCTGCATTTTCAGATTTACATTTGGCATTACATGAAAGAGATTATTATGGGTAGAATCTTCTCCATCACAGAATAAAAGTCATTTTAGATCTTGAATTATATCACCATATAGTAAATTTTATGGAGAAATTAACTGAGAAACTGTTCATAGATAAAATTAGAAATGTCTGTTTCAGCAAATCCAGCACAAATTCACATTATTTGATTAAAAACTCACATAAAAATGTAAATCACAATAGAGCTGTCCTGTTTTTTGACGCGTAATATTCCACACAATGGCCTGATACTCTCAGAGATATCAATGGGAGAGATACCACACAATTAAAAGTATGGTAAAAAAAAAAATCTGATTGCGATTAGGTGTCCAGCAACTCACAGGCAATTGTTATAGTTTAGCCTTCTATATTCCTGCATAGTGACACACACACACACACACACACACACACATTACTGCACATCATCCCGATAAATTACATTCAATCAAAATTCAATGAGAAAAATGAAAGCTAATGTTAATCTATTGTTAGTCTCCTCTGAGTCATTGTGTCATGATGATAATGATCAGCTAATTCAGTTTCTCTCTTACACACACACACACACACACACACACACACACACACACACACACACACACACATTGCGTGGCTAATCAGCCAAGTGAAGCTAATGTTGGGGGAAATGTGTTGCTGATTAGCCCAACCTTAAACCCCAAGACATGACTTCTAGACCTACAGTAGCGGTCACACACACATGCACACAAACAGACAGGCACACACTAAATTAGTCCGGCTATTCATGCTAATCTGAGGGAAAATGACTTGCTCATTAGTAAGACCCTTAAACCTCTCGACAGGCCTTTGAAACCCAGCCGTGTCATGGTCACTGAGAGTATACAGAAAAATACAGGCTCAGACGCGCACACACACACACACACACACACACGCAGGCTTGAGCAGAGGAAGTTGGACTATTAACAAATTTCCGGACCAATCAGTCGACTTTCAGTAACTGCTTGTAGATTCTAAAAATAGCAGAAATGTAAACGGCAGACCAAAATACACAAACGAGGATTAAAAAGTCCTCAGATAAACAAAAAGAACAGATGCCTAAAGCTGGTGAAAAGTGAGAGAAGAATTAATGTAGAAAATAAATTAAGTGAAATTGGAGATGTGACTGTCTGTGCAGAAGCAAGATTGGATTACACAAACACACTTAAATTTTAAACCCTTACTTTCCTTCAGAGGAACCTTAACTGATTTGATTCTTTCTATATCTCAATGTAAGCTTAACCATCGTTACTGCATGTCTGTCCTCAGCCCCTGCACCAATCTGAAATCTTACCTTAACCTTAAATGCCTAAGTATCTCTCGAATAAAGTGCTGTCGGAGCGTGATCACACGATAAACAACAGAAATACGCCATTCATGTTGCAAAGCAGTCCATCAGGTAATGTGCGCTTGCATGTATTTGACTGGCTGATGCAGCAACTTGCTGGATGACGTGACACTGCAGCAAAAGTTGTGCCACATTCAACTTTTTGCCAAATGGCACTGTGTTGTTCTACAAGAGACCCCTGCCTTGGCACCCACACTGCCCTGATAGACTAACACCATTTCAATGAAGGGCTGAAGTCACTCTGTAGGCAGCCTTAAAGCTTCAGGGACCAAGTGACAAGTCAACGCAAGGATTGCTCCAGTGCGTGACGGTGAGAAATTAGACAAGATTTAAACTTAAAGCTCTTTTTTCATTCTTAGCATGACCACTTTGGTCACTTTTCATGTGCGAAACCAAGTACAACATCACTACCGCCTTTGAGGGGAGACTGTCCAAAAGTGTGAGTTGTTGTTACCATTTGTATGATCCACTGCACTGAAAGACATGCAGAAGGCACAGAGTTCTCGCACAGGGATCAGGGAGGCAGTGATACATCCAGGAGGAGGCTGTGATGACAGGCTTTCCGCTTCACCTTTAACAGCAGGTACAAACTCTTTTGTCTACAGCAGACGTGATCAGACGACACAGAACATGACCCAATTCGTGTTGAACAGACTGAGCCCTTAATTGTAAGTCCGAACTCCACATGAATCCTTTTAAGACGAGGTGCCAAACTGACCTGCAACGTCCTCTATCTGACAGTCTAAAATTATTCTCACAAAAGATATCAAACACAATAAAAACATTTGAATTCACTGTTCCTGATTCACTGTCTGTCAGGTTTGCAAAGACTTTGTGGTTTAACGCGAGTCTTTGGAAAGCCAGAACCCTGGCCTTCAGCACTCTCGTTGAGTAACAACATTTATTGTTCAACGCTCATGTTTGACAACTCAAAAATATTAATTTCTGCTTCTGACTCGTTGTTACACTCAGGGTTCAAGGGACTTGTAATGATGGCAAGGTAAAGAGCAAGGCTGAAAATAGCAGCAAAGAGATTAAACTGGAGGGGTTGGAATACAATGGGTGTCTAGACACTAATAATCTGCACATTTAAATGGAAAAAAAGTGTCCATTATATGAAATAGCGTGCATCTACCAAGAATATCCACCTTAACCCTGAAATATGTCAGTGCATTATGTACATTATTATTCTATTTACAACAGACGGACAAAGTATGACCCAAGTGTTGCACACACAGATAATTGCATCTATGAAAAAAACGTTTTGAGTTCCTATTGAAGTCATGAGTCACCTTCCTTTCCAGATGCCACAAAATTGCCAAATTCCCCTGAAAATAAGGGGTTATTTTTAAACTCATAATTTGAGTTAGATTCTAGGCATTTTACTTTGGCAACAATATTGTGAGTAGATGATTGCGCATTGTGGCTCCCTAATAATACATTCCTCTGTTGGGTCTGTCATGAGTATGCCAGAGATAGGAAATGTGTGTCAGAGTGTGTGTATATGTGTGTGAATGTGAGCGAGTGTGTGTCAGTGTAAATACGTCCAGGCCCTCTAGCAAACAGTATCCTTCTCGATGAGATTTACTGATATAGAAGGAAGGGACACAGAGGATGAATACACTCTCAAGGGAAGAGAAAACCTCTGTCTCTTTTTCTCCCACTCTGTCTCTCTTCAATCTCTCCATCTCCATCGCTTCCTCCTCCTCTGCGTGATGACAAGAAGAGTTGGTCTCCTTATGACGATGAGAGCCAATTCTTTTCACTATCATCCAGCTCCTTCAGTCTGTTTGTGCGCGCCTCTGTGTTTGAGTGGTCTTGTGTGTCTGACTGTGCATACTGTCTTTCTACCCATCAAGTGGCATGGGAAACCAATTCTTTCTATGGAGGAAGACTTGAGAGGTTTTCATGTGAGATACAGAAACAATGACGAGAAAAAAAAGAATGCACCAAATACACATAATAATCCTGGGTTTCCTGAATGGGCATATTATTTAAATGTATAAAAATAGTAAGAAAATCAGGTTCAGCAGAGGAGAAGGTAATAGATGTAAGCTCAAAAGGACATGAAAACAAACCACAGTTTACCAGACCTGAGTTTCAACTGTATACCAGTATATACTAAGACTATCTGTGTTTTCTTTTCACACTGGAAAAATGACAAGTTGAAGTACGTTTATAAATGCCAGCTGGCAAAAACCAATCTCTTTTTTGAGCGTGGTGTTGGACATTATTGGCCCACCGAAATGGAAAAGACACTCGCAGCTAATAAAAGGTGAAGAAATTGTGGATGGTAGTAAGATGACTCTGCTGATGCCTCAGAAACAAAACAATAAATTAACAGAACCTTGGAAAACATGTTTACCAGGTATACTGGGAAAAGCTTTACATTGAAATCAGCAGCAGCTTTTTGCCGCTACAACCACTCCAAAGTTGTCAAAAAACAGCGCTTGGTCAGAGACTTCTGGCGCTAGATACAGACACAAAAAGCTGTCCTTTCACATCGGTATGGTACATGGTCGGCCCAGTAGCTGGGGAAACACAGCGGGACAACAACGACGATTAAGGCAGCGAAAGTCCGGGTAGGGCAGATGGGAGGCGAGGTGGATGGGTCAAAACCCTGTTCCTTTTTCCTAAACCCAACCACGTGCGTGTTGGCAAAACGTAACTTGTTGAAAGAAAAAAAGTCGATAAGCAGTGTTGTACTGACGTAGTGCATTTATTTTGAAAGAGACTGTACATTTCCTGTGGAAAACAGAAGTGTATTTTGAAAACAGACAATGCATCTAACAAGCTGAAACTGACACGGCATCTCAGAACGTGAACATCCAGGGTACCTTGCACATCATATCTCGAAATGGAAAGTCCATGACCAAACATCGATATGTGACGAGGTCAGAGTGAGAATGTGTTTGCCACTGCAAACCTGTGTATATTTTCCTGTTAAAGCTGTAATTGGTAACGTTTCTAAAAAAGACGTTAGCTGTGGGCGGTGCTTGGTTTTGGCTCGACACAAACTTTCTCCTTTTACAGCTTAACAGTACACTAAAACAAGTTTCTGAAAATGTGTAAGGCAAAAAATAGGCAATGCAGTAACCGAGTCTTGATTCATATTTGATCAGCGCTGCCTGTTTCGACAGTTTAGCCGCAGTTCACAAGCTGTGATTGACATGATTGCAGCTGGGTTCGAGACTCCTCTGACAGCTCTGATTGGTCGTTTTAGTTCAGCCATGGTGGATTTTTGCAAATGCTAGTAGAAACACTTTGAGACAGAGGAGGAACATGATTTTTTCAAAAATGATCCTTCTCATGTGCAACTGTCTGGAGTGACAATTTCAGCAAACTGCGGCTTTAATGCAAAATATTCAAATTAAATTCCTATCAACTGTAAAAATTGCGCACTGTGATATATAGGGAAGAAATTGTGCATGACGTTAGACACATTCATATCTGTACACCTGCCCATTTCACCCACAGTGGTGTACTTGTGGCCATAGAGCAGAGGCAGTTGTGGCAGAAGCATTTTTTTTTCAGATTCAGGAGCACCTTGACAATATTTTTTGAAAAAGCGGAGTGTTTCTCTTCTGCTTTCCCAAACAGGTGACCTTGCAGTCACACCGTAATACCCAGAACATACAAGATACACAAAAATCAATACGGGAAAAACCTGAGAATTTCATGACCGTGTACAAAAGGAGGCAGGGAGTGAAGACTGCCTCCTGTCCACTTCTACCAGTCCACCCAGTACGCTTCTCGGTGACCCTCTCTACTGCTCTCTTTGTGCTCTAACCTTACTGTCGCCATGACAAAAAGGACGTGTGTGTGTGTGTGTGTGTGTGCTTGTGTGTCTGTGACACAGTGGCAGAAGGAAAAAGGCTTACACTGAACAGGTGTGATTTCCTAACATCATGGTGTTTGGCAGCCACACACACGCACACGCTCACTCTTCCCCTTCCTTCTTGCATTCATGAGCAATTGTTAAAAGTTCACATTTTCCATCTCTGAAATGTCCTTTGTCTGATTTAAAATCCTCTCTATGACTTATTTTCAGAGAATAAGCTCCCTCTGTGTGTGTCTGTGTCTGGATGTGCTCGAGTGATTGTGTGTGTGTGTGTGTCTTGCACGCACGTGTGACCATACGAGTGTGTGCCTCAGTGAGTCAGCGAGCCAGTGAATGAAACCAACAATGAGACACAAAGAAAGATGCAGTCACAGAGAGCAAGGAGAGGGAGCGCAGAGTATAGAAAGGACAGGGTGAGAGACTACCATTGTGTGTGTGTGTGTGTGTGTGTGTGTGTGTGTGCGCGCGTGTCTCAGTGATTTTACATCAGTAATTATTAATGCTCTGTATTGCATGAGTAATGGTGCATAGTGCTGACATTCTGCTACAGGTTAGCAGTGTAGTGCAAAACGCGCTCAAGCACACAGCAGGAGCCACACACACACACTCTCTCTCTCTCTCTCTCTCTCTCTCTCTCTCACTAACACACACACACTCTTTGAACAGTGCAGAGCTTTTTCCAGCATTTGACACATAAAGTACAATCTGCCACATGGCTATTGCACACATTAAAAAAAGGCAACCTCAACAAAAGTGGAGGCATTAAAAGTGAGCTGCTGAACACCGAGGTAACCTGTTTAAAATTAGGAAAATGTTTGTGCATGTCCTCTAATTTAGAACATCAGTAAAACTGTCGACTGCCGAGATATCCTGGTGTACAAATTTTAAGTAACACCGGCCAGCCAATCAGAAACAAGAATATTGCGTGGACATGCTTAAGAGTAGACAGCCCAGGGCTCAATTAACAAAAAAGTAGGTGTTATATATTTGGGTTTTTTAAAGAACTGTTGTCAAGATATGTTCTAAGCAGGACATTTTACTGTTGAAAAATAATTGTCACTTCAGTAGTAAAATCCATGTTGTTTGCATTTCTGCACTGCAAATTCTTTTCCTTTTTTCCCACCCTGTGAGCCGAAACCAATATATCTGCATTAAGCTCATATTAGTTGAAACATCCAGCTATATAAAGGTAGCAGTAATAGCCAAAGCGATTATAGAGATATACAAAGATGCATTGTGTATATGCACATGCATGCAACAAACACACACATATACAAGGATAAAAATACAACCCATCAATATTTACAGTAACATTACTGACTGATGATGCAGCACAACAAAGTGGAATAGTATCTTTAAAAGTGGACCAGTCACAGCAAGAACCGCCTGCAGCTAAAGTTTATAAATGCTGACTCTCTGTTTGATTTGCATGAGCATATGTAAGGAATTCCCAGGCCGCCCGCCCACATCAGACACCCTGCTGTGAGTACAGAGCCGAGTCATGACCCCCCCTGTGACTACACTCAGCCTCTGAACCCTCAAGACCAAACTTAACCGTTTGCTTCTGAAGAGGCGTCTTTCTGATGCTCGACGTTTGAACAAAACCAACAATGACAACCTGAAGACGACCTGGATGATGCAATGGCAGAGTGATGCAATTACGGTGAAATGGAGTGACATGAAAATAGAAACGCCATTCAGGGAATAATGAGACAATAACATAAACGGGGACTACTGGCGAGATAAAGGCAGCGCAGTCAGTGACATGTGGTGCTTGTAACTAAAAACAATACAGTACAGTGAAACTGAGCAATAGAGGCTTTTAAAAGGTGGTGTTTTGTCTGTGGCTGGAGTCAGACATGGGGGTGGAAAATACTTAAGTATTACAGGTGACAGCTTCAGTGTGGTTGCAAACAGCAGCACACACACCAACACACACAACCGCAGGTGACTAAAAGCCTATATGTGACTACTGTAAACGCACACAGGGGCACAAGGAAGGCAAGTGAGCAGTGGAGACAACACACTGAATCTGGCAACACATGCAGGGAGAGAGACAGAGAGGAAGAAGGCAAGGTTGGTGTTTTGCTTTTTAAAACTGCCTTAGGTGGCCATTACAGCATTAGAGCCTGAGCTCTCCAATGCCCAATAAAAACTGTTAAACCACAGCCAAGTCGGAATGGACTTCTCCTTATGCATGTGTGTGAGGGAGATGCAGAAAGTGTGTGTGTGTGTGTAAGAGGAAGGCAGCTGAAATAGAGCAAGAACAGAAAGATACTACCGCCATCCTTAGTGTCAAGGGAGCTGCTAAACAAGAGCAATATGCACATTCAGACAAAAGCTACAGACAGTCCATGGGCAACAGGATTTAAAAAAACTGCCTTTTATATTTCATTCCACGTGAAGAAGAGGAGAGGAAAGAAGGTGTCAGGAGGAGAGCAAGAGCGAGAGTGTGTTTGGCTGATTTAATCTTTTGGTTACTCAGCCGTTTTGTCGGGCACAGCTGTTTGGTCTCCTGTCGGTGTGCCGTGCGCCGCGGCCACGGCGACCACCGCGCTCCGGAGCGCACAACGCAGCGACTGTTAACTGCTCAGTGGGCCGTGAGTGACCGGAGCTGATTAAAACACACACACGCGTACAGGCGCGCGCCCAGACACAGAATACACTCAGGGGAATGTGATACTAATTCCAAAGGACTGTCATGTGCGTGGAGAACGGAGGCGTACAAGTGCGCACACCATATCTGTCAGCCCTCTTCATCTTATGCTGCTGCTGCTTCTTCTTCCTCTTCTTGGGTTTTTCTCCCGGGGATAAGTGGGTGGTGGTGTTGCCCGACCTGAATTCAGAATATCTCAGCCCTGTTTTAGTGTTCTTGAGCAAGACAGTGAGTCGCCATCTGCGCACACACGCTCTGGATAAAAGAAGCTGCTGATTTCAAATGAGCGTAAATTGTCTTCTGTTTCTAAGACACGCACCACAAGCCATATCCACATAAAATACATTTAAAGAGTTATCTAATGAAGTCACTGCTTTTCATATTTAGGCAGACGTGTATGGCATCTTGACCTCTCTCTTCTTGCTTCCTATTTCTCTGTATAACGTGCAATTTTGTAGGCTAGACGAGGAAAGAATCTTGAAGCTCATGGGTCAATTTTAAGAGGGGTGAGGCGACTTCCCTCAATTTAAAAATACCCCGAGAACCTCCTTCACAGCACCTCATACAGGGACACTCATCTTTAAACCGGATTCCAGGAGCGCAGGAGAGGTCATGCGCAACCTGTCACAATGGTTTTCACTCCCCAAAAGAAGTTTTAATCTTATTTTTGTAGGACAAACGCTGCCATTAGTCTTCTCCGAGAACTCAAACGGGCACCCGGGGCCGGTCAGCCGCCGACTAAGCCGGGGTTCGGGTGTCTCAGATGGCACCGGTTAGTACGCATCTGTCACTTGACGCTTCGGCTCAGTCAATTACTTATTATTCCGCACACACGCACGGATACAGGAGGTGTCAAGGTGAATATGGGCAAATCGATCGTCATTTGGCTTTCCAAAAAAAAAAAAGAAAGAAAGAAACTTGCTTCATTTAAATTTCCAGAGCTGTGTTGACATGTTGGCAGACATAACCTCCAGCCTGTGATCACCATATGGCAAACACAGTCTCTTAGAATGTCACGAAAGCGTCTTGACTTCGTGCAACTTGTTCCAGTTCATCTCTTTAAGTGATGACTGCTGTCATGCTGATTACTGTGAGGATGAAGAGCAGGTGAACTGAGTAGTGTTGGGGTTCCCTTCATCGACATACCTGTCTAACATCAGTCCTCTCCAAAGCGCGCACACATACGCACCATAAAAGGAGAAATATCGACAATTCTAACACACATGATGCAAGGATTGTGCACTCATCCATGGTGCCTTTGGGGACCACAAAAAGTTGGAGAAAAAAAGGAAAACAAGCAGAAAAACATACCGAGAGTGGGTGTGACATTCCCGATTTTCCAGCCCCCCCAAAAAACAACACTGGCAACAAGTTTTCGCCCGCATCTGCATCTCTTACCTTTCCACAGGGAAAGAAGAAGCACCGTCTTCCAAAGGCGACATCCCACCAGCGCGCCTCCCCTTCTCCACACCGTCTCCATCCCTCCTGTCGATTAAAAACCTCCGGGACTGTTCACAAAACGGACAAAAGGGGATCTCTTATTTATTTTTATCTCTTTCCCCTCAGACAGATCACCACCGCATCAGTGCCATCAATAATCTCAATTTGACCAAACTGCGCTCCCGCTGTGCTTGACCTAAGACACCGCGCAGATGAGGTTTGGAGTAAACTATAAATCCTTCTTGAGTCAGTAATAAAAAAAAAATGAAACCCCCGATGGGCAATTCCGGTGCAGGCTGGCTTCTTTTTTTTAATCCTCCCCCTTTAAACAAAAAAACAAAAGTCTGCGGTGTGTCTCCTTCAAGACAGAGCCGTGGAATGAACCCGTTTTCCCCCGTGGTGAGCTTTCTCCACCGGTGCGCTCCTCTGCTTTATTTATCCAAACGGGACAGCTGAAAGCTGAGGAAGCCTCAGTGTCTCTCCCTTTATCTCACTTTTCTTTCTTCCAAAGTTTAAACAGACCGGCGGAGTGGACGAAGAACTCCCCCGACGAATTAAAAAGTCCACTTCCTCGGCGGTTTGGAAACAACAAAAGCCGAGAGAAACTCTGTCACTTAAGGCTCGTGTATTAAATAAAATCCAAATTCCGCTCGCCCGGCAGCAGCTCCGTCCGCTCTCCTTCTTTTCCTTCCTCCCTCTGTCTATCCTCCGACTATCCTCCTCTTGCTGTGCGTGTGATGCATGTGTGTGCGCCTGGGTTCAACTTGAGAGGCTGTATACACTCGTCCGCGGGATGGAGGGAGGAGAGGAGAGGACAGAAGAGGAGGAGGTCTGACGCTTCCACCAGCCGGCAGAGGAGGAGGAGGAGGAGGAAGAGGAGGAGGGCCAGCGGAGGCTGTGGGGCTGAAGAGGATGGGGGGGTGAGGGCGGGATTCAGCCATGTGAGTGACAGTGAAGCAGCCAATGGAGGGTGGAGGAATTTATTTGGGCTTTTTATCCATTTCTTTTATCATTTAAGATTATTTATGTGGTTAATTCTTCATTTTATTATTATTTATTTATTTATTTCATATCAGAGAGGGGCAAAACCAACAATGTAGACCAACCAAAAACAATTTGGGATTTATTTTTATTTATTTATTTTTTTTTTCAAAATAAAAGAAAGTGAAAAACACACAAACATAACTGCAAACATAGGGATTAAAAGCCAATAATTAAAAACAAAATATCTAGAATTTAGCCTTCGTGGAAACAGATTAAAGAGATGTTGCTGCACGCTGCAGCTTGTGCTGCTGAACAGACTAAAACTCAAGTTTAATATAAGAAGATATCCCACGAGTGGAAAGCCTGTTTCTCTTTATGCTTTATATGTGTGTGTTGGTGTCAGCTGTGTGTGTGTGTGTGTGTGTGTGTGTGTGTGTGTGTGTGTGTGTGTGTGTGTGCGTTCACGTGTTGTTTATCCTTTCAAAGCCTCGCTCTGCATTATTCATACAAAGACACACGCTACACCTGTTCTCTCTGTAATCGATAGACGCCACCTTCGCACGAGCTCTTATGTAGACACGGACACACACATACACACACACACATAACACACATCCGCTTCCAGTGGCGTGTGACAGCTTGTGATACACCAGACACCTTGTAATAAAACTCATTCACTTTCTATTGATAGGACGGGGGGGGGGGGGGGGGGGGACGGGGCGGGGCGGGGCGTGTGTGTGTGTGTGTGTGTGTGCGAACAAGCCAGAAGAGAGAGAGAGAGAACATTAAGGTCTTCTTTGAGTCCGAGACGATATTTCATAAGGCAGCGTGCCTGGTTCCCTTTGTCAGCTAAATGTGTAAAAGCTAAAGAGATGACATTGTGACTTATTGAATTGCAAATCAGTCCGTCGGCGGAGGGATGGGAGGATTTCCGGAGACGGAGATACGTGAGCATCGCTGCCTGTCTGCCTGCTTGTCTGTCCATCTGTCTGTCAGACTCCACGGGCCTGTGCAAGAGGCTAAGAAGGAGCGACAGCCCCCCCTAGTGGCACATGCAAAGAAGAGACACCAAGCAGAAGACCTTCTGTACATCCATCCTTCATCTGTCCTTAATGAGCAAAATATGTGATTGTCATTGGAGATGCTTTGGTGCATTCATTCATCTTCACCTTGCTCTCTTTTTCCACTTGTCCTGTCTCCTTGTTCTCACTTTCCCCAAATATTTCCAGCCTCCAAGACACAAGCCGACCCCCTCTATAACACCCAGGCAACCGCCATCCCTCCATGTTATGGAGCACAACCCAAATTTTAAAATATCCCTCTAATTTCCCACAGTGTCTTCTCTCTCAGCCAGCCACAGCACTCCCTGTGACTTAAGCTTAAAGGATCTTTTTTTAACCGAACTATTCCTCTTGGGGCCTGCAACCGAAGCAAGGCATTAGTTCAGCAAGCACGCCGTAAAATGTAATATTTGTACAAATACAGTGTCTGTATACCAATGAGGCCCCACTGGCTGTTTGGAGGAAATTTGACACAGAATAAAAAAGAATTGCAGATAATTCCCTGTATATCCAGGGACGAAAAACAAACACTTTCAAAGTAAGAGTAAAAAAATCTGCTGGTGAAAATATAGTGCCTCATCTAGATATTTGTTCTAAGCATTCTCAGCTTATGGCCACCAAAAAGGGAAAAGCACCAATACACAACTGTCTTTCTCGTGACAAAAGTGAAATGGGCAAACTCCTATTTTTCTTTTCCTCTTTAAGGTTATTTCACTTGTCATTATTAGAGGAAGGCTGCAGGCAGCAAATATTCATTATATCACAAAAAGGAAGGCATTCATCACAAAGATTGCATTGTCAGTAACTCTTCAGATGCAACCTGTCATTGATGTTATGTGATAAATGAAGAAGAATATGCTCTCTAAAAATGGCTTCTCAGTCATGTGGCTGCTCGCTGTGCTTATTCACCGCCAGACTGACCACAGACACTGACCTGTTCTACTTTTGCACTTCAGTCAGGATGAGCCCCATGCAGCTGAAATCCTTAATTATAGAAGTCCCACTTTTTTACTGCGTGGTTGTCGGACTTTTTCCTGCACTTTGTATCCACTCCCATGAGGAGCTATTCAAAAAGTGTTGCTCTCATTTTCAGGTCTGTTTAAAAGCAGCTTGACAGCGTTTTAAAGGAAGAATATAAACAAGAAATAGGAGATGAAAGTGAAGGATGTCTTTTTGAATTTTGATAATTGGTGACTGGCTACTGCCACGCTGCACCTGAAGCAGACAGAAGCTTCTGCAGGTTGACTTAAACGCCACAGATTTTACAATTTACCAACACAAAGAGAAGTGTGGATAGGAGAGATAGACAAATTTGTATTTTAGACGAGGAGCCGCTACAGTTGTGGTACCATCATTAGTTCGAGCGTGTAATATTTGGTGTATTCAGAGGTGTTGAAGAATTGAAGGAGAGTGTACAACTATCGAGGTGCTTGCAGGTAAACATCAAAGTAAGGCGGGGAAAGCAGCAGGCTCACTTTGATGCGATCTTTTCATTTTTGTTTCATGAATCAACGGCACATCTTGTCTTCCCCGGGCTGTGCTGATTCATGAAATGTCAATAATTTATCAGAGTTGTATGTGCCTGCACTTCCCCTCCTCACTTTGACTTCAGACACTTATTCATTCACACAATCATCATCACACTCAAGCAAAATATTTCATAATTTTGGTGTCCTTCAAAATCTGCACAGTTGCAAAAAGACCTGCGTATGCGCGGCAAGGAAGGAAGTGGATCAGGGGTGAAAAGGAAAGCTTTTTACTCCTTACCTTTAAACATACAGAGCTCTATAAACGCACACTTCAGCTGCATCTCAACAAGTGTAAGAAGCCCTCTCCCTCCCGTCACTGTCAGGCTGCTGCTGTGCTCTGCCCACCCTGAGGTGATGGTGGTCATCACTGCACTTGTCTCAGCTTCTCTCCCTATGGCTTCTCAGTGGTGAGATGACCTTTGCACTGCGAGTCACTTCACATCTTCTGTTGCTGGCCGAGAACTCATCTTTTAGAAGGAAATGCTTTATATCACTCCTGTCCAGCTGAAATACACACCACTCTGCCAGTGTGTGCAGCTGTATAGATTTTTCCTCAACACTTGTAGTAGAGAAACACTCCTTCCAAAATCATCTTATTCTGTGTCTTTTCCTAAACCTTCAATAAGAATCATGACACTGCCATGTACGTAATCCTCGTTTCATCAATTAAAAAGCAAGGGGCCAGGATTATCTGAAGTTTATAAGGGACAGTTCAACCGAAAATCTAAAATACATATTCTTTATTTAGAGTTCGATTTCCGGTTTTGGTGTACGAGCTTAAACCAGTTTGATTTTATGCAAACCGGCTGAACCGGCATGTCATTATAACACCTTCTGGCAAATTAAAAAGTATTCTAAATCTGCATCCTGTGCCAACGGCGACATGGTACTAAATCCAACATGTATTGCATTAATAATACATAATATGACAGTGTGATCAGCATAATATTATGTTTACATACAGACCAATGGTGCCGCAAGTGTCTGACTGGCTGTGAGTTGAGGAAAGTGTCAGGACGCTTCACATTTCAGAAGATGGAACAAAGTTCATGGGTTTTGGGGTGATGAGAGGAGCTATGGCAAGAAAACTAAAACTTGCACCAATATGACAACATATCGGATGTTAAACTAACATAGGAAGTGTCCTAGATAACCGCAAGTGATGCAGCACTGCCCTAGTGAGCTGAATTTCTGTCAAATGGTGTGTTTCTATTCATTCCTGTCGCTCGAACAGCTGAAACATGAAGTCAAGACAAGGAATTATCTTCTTATTTCACGACAAAAAAACCTACACGAGGTGGCAGCTGGCTGAGGAGAGATCACCAGGGAGCTGAAAGTTCCTGGTGAGCTAAATGACCATCACTAATAAGCTAGGCTAGTTGCCGTTGGCTATGATGTATGTCATGTCTGTTAAATATCACAATATAAAACATGTGTTTTCTGTTTAAAAAAGTAACATCACACAGTAGGACGATAGCAAGCACTCACTCATATTTCAAGTGGTTAGGTCACATGGTTTGTTAACATGAAGTAGGCCTAACAGACGTGCATATTTAATGGATTTAGTGGGGACAGAGAGCTGTGATGTTGCGTGATGTGATGCAATAGTCAGATGCTCGTTTGATGTTGGGACACAGTGTCATTGTGTTCTACTTGGGAGCAGTGACACCTGGTAAAATTCAATATACTGGTCCAGTCCAGTGGGGTCTTTGACTTCATATTAAACCACTTTGAATTTTTTTTTACAGCAGCCCAACCCTATTTTTCCATCAGTCTAGACTGTCTTGGTGTGAGTTGCCAAGTGTTGGAGACATCTGCCATATTGATGTCTGCCTTCTCTTGAAAACATGGAACTAGATGGCACTGCATTTGAAAAACTCAGCAGCAATGTCTCTTTCCAGAAACCATGACCCGGTTACTCAAGATAATCCACAGACCTTGTTGTGCACAATTTCATGTAGGAACTATTTTCTGTCTACCGTGCATCTACTCATGGACAAGAGGCTCACGCTTGTGAAAGCGCGAGATGTAAACATTAATGGCGTCCTTCTCAGCTGACCTGCGATGTTATGAACTAGCAGTGGAGGCACACTTACTTCTGAGTGGTGATACGATTATTTTGAGTAACCAGGTCAGGCTTTCTGTAAAGAGACATTACTGTTGAGTTTTTTAAATGTACTATGATGTGTTTTGGCACTTTGAGCACCACAGGCTGAGTACCATTTAGTTTCATTACATTCAAGAGAAGGCAGACATCTCTTTGGCTGATGTCTCCAACAGTCAGCACGTCACACCAAAACAATCTAGATGCATACACAGCACTACAGGTATGAGAAAACATGCATTTTGGATTTGGTGTTCAACTGTCTCTTTGACAACTGTTCAACTGTCCCCAAAGGAAATTGTTGCCAAAATGTTCCTCTTTGTTAACCAAAGGGGTTAAATCCAGATTACTCTGTGGGGCCTTGAGCCAGAAATATCAAGACTCATTTCTCTAGCTCAATGGTGCAAACCTTTCCAAACCTAACTCAAAACCTTCTCCAAGAAAAGTTTTTAAAATAGGGGAGAACTTCTAGCGAGGGACACGGGCCCAGTCAAGCTTAATCTTACTCACATCATAGTGACCTGCCAGAAGCAGGTCTGCACAGCATAGTGTGAAAGGTCCAGCCCAATGCGTATCACATTTTCAATTTCACAGTATTATTTAACAAAGGGCATGGCCAGATGAAGCTCCCCAGCTGTCAGTGTGGTGGAACTCTAACCTCCCTCTAATTGTTCAGCTACAACAATTTCATATATAAAATGTTATCTTAGCAGTCACAGATTTGAATGGCCTCACTGGTCGACAGCATTAATGGGATTTTTGGCTGATTTACAGGCTTTTTATTAACATAGGCTAAATAATCACAGCCTTTGTGGATGGGTTTGAGGTTCCAGCAATAAAGTATTTGTTTTCACTGGTAAGCAGTGGAAGAGATAAGGTTTCTGTATATTTTGAAGTCATGTTGAAGGCAGAAGACGTCTGCACAGTCTATTTCAAGAGAGGTCAACTGAGCAAGTTCTTGTACAAACTGTCTCTAATCCTTCGTCTGGTAATTACTGAAAACATCTGACCTTCAGTTCTTGGACAGAAATCACCAAAGCATATTAATGTAAATAACAGAGATGTATATGTGGTGCAAATAGAAACTAAAGGAGTTCAGTTGGAGCCTAATTGGCCTAATTTTAGCATTCAACCTTTGTTGTGTGCAGCAGAGAGCTTCTTGTATTTTTAAGGAGGATGTTGCTGTGAAAAAAAGCAACAACACTAACAGAAGGTGGTTCCTCAGCGTGTGAACAGGACCATGTCCCTTCAACTCACTGAAGACTGAAAAGAGGTAAAAATAAACTACATATGAAGCTTTTTTTCAGCTGAAATGCCACCCTTAAAATCATTGCACTGGATCTTTACGATGCCTGATGTTGCAGACTCCTGCAATGAGCTGCAGAGTGGACAGTTCCACGGTGCTGAAAATGTGTACTGATGGATTTTTTTTTTAATCAGCAGTTTCTCCTACATCATGTTAAACACATACACGTTTTTTATTGAAATAAAGCCAGAAAGGTAGAAACCTATAAAACCCACTTTATTAGGTACACCTGTTCAGTTGCTTGCTAATGCAAATAGCTAATCAGCCAATCAGGTGGCAGCAACTCAATGCATTTAGTCATGTAAACACGGTCAAGACGACCTGCTGAAGTTCAAACTGAGCATCAGAATGGGGAAGAAAGGTGATTTAAGTGACTGAACGTGGTAACGTTGTTGGTGCCGGACAGGCTGGTTTGAGTATTTCAGAAACTGCTGATCAAATCATCTCAAACTGGTTTCTTGAACATGACAATGAGTTCACTGTACTCCAATGGCCTCCACAGTCACCAGATCTCAGTCCAATAGAGCACCTTGGGGATGTGATGGAACGGGAGATTCTCATCATTGGATGTGCAGACAAATCTGCAGCAACTGTGTGATGTCATCATGTCAATATGGACCAAAAACTCTGAGGAATGTTTCCAGCACCTTGTTGAATCTATGCCACCAAGAATAAAAAAGGGAGTCCAGCCCGGTACTAGCAAGGTGTACCTAATAAAGAGGCTGGTGAGTGTATGTTGGCCAACAAGTAACACAAAACTATACAGAAATGCCAAACATAAGTTTGCCCACCAGAGAGCATTGACAAGTTCTTATTACATGTCCTGCTTAGTTCATATTTTGATCACAATTCACAAATACAAAGGATCCTAAAAAAATGTTATTTCTGTTATGTGAAAAAAAGAATGAGTGTTGATTTCTAATGCAGAAAAATGTAGTATGTTAAGCTCTTTTTGGTTTGTGGGCATTTCATACAGACCTCACCGTCTTGTTTATTTTTAACCTTTAACATTAACAGCTGTGTCATCTTCGTATTAGATGGTGAATCAACAATGCATGAACAGAGGAATGAGTAAAGAGATGACACATTGTGCGTTTAGACATTAATCCTTCACTTGCTGCTGTAAACTGATGTCCACAGTTATATATACATGGATGTTGGGTAACTTTGGATAGAATCATCCACCATTTAAGGTTCCCTTCCACTCAGAAATGTTTTTGTTTGTTTGTTTAATGTTTATGTTCCTTAAGACAGACGTGTACCTGGGCAAAGTTTGTCACTATAGAGGTGTTTTCACATTCCTCTACTGTGTGTCTGTGTGTCTGTGCACTTGCCTAAAAATCTAAGATTTGGAAGTACGCCTGATTAAGATAGATCAGGTACATCACACAATTGAAAGTCAATCACTGCCCAATACACATATCAAAACACGAAACACGACTTTAACACAACACTGACAATGAAACCTGAAACCTTCAGTGCAGAGCAGACTTGTCATAGAGATCAGAGTTAGCATTAGCATAGTAAAAGTTTTGACAGCAAACCTGGTCAAGTGTGCAGTTTTTTTATCCTACCGCTGTCTGACAAAATCCCCGACAGAGCATGTATTATGGTATGTTTTACAACCATTACCACATTGTCAACTACTGCCAGTTAGCCTACAAGCTAATAAACACCATAAAGATGCTACCTACACTTACTATTTTGATACACCTGCTAGCACAACAGACTCCTCATCTGAGTCTGGGTCTGACTGAAGCTCAAACATGTATGACTGAATCTCTCCAATGTGTCACACTGGTCTTTCACCGGTCAACACTCGGGCAAGCAGCGCAGGACAAAGCAAAAAGCGAAGCCTACCACAAGCAGCAGTTAGGAAGGGGAAAACCTTGTTAAACAAAATATAAGTATACTATAAGAACATACTTTATAACATGCGTGGAGGGACTTAAACAACTCTGTCTGCTGAGCCTAAACCTTGACAGCAGTGTACCGTAAGTGTATCGGGGGGCGTAAATATAGTGCAGTGCAGGCAGTGCTGTGGCACTGGGGCCCGTGGGAGTGTAGAGAGTGTGGGCCCTCCAACAATGTTTTGAGTGGAGAATGGGCCCTTATGAGTGACAGCCACCTTGTTCAAAAGAAGAACTCTTATTAAATTAAAACAGTGTCATTTGCTTTATATGCCCTTGAAAATGGCAAACCCATCTCTGTCATGTTTAACTTTTCTTTTTTGTAAAATAGAAAGTAGCATCTATGACAAAATTATATGCTTATTCTGTAACTATAAATCAACTAATCATCAACTTTAATTAATAATTTCTTATTTTCTTTGATGTGTTTTGTGATATACAGACATGCAATGATGATTGCTGGGTAATATGTATTATCCAGAGTCAAGTCTCTGATCATGTGACGGAGACGATATGTGCATGACTGTGTGCACTGAGCCCCATCGTAACTACCTTATGCCACTGAAGTGTGTCATATGATCACATAAAGGGGTGCACTAAATGGTAAGATTGCCTTTCAGCACTTATGTAAATCTTTATATGGCAGACTACGACCAACTAAACATCATGAAGTTTATGTGTAGCAAAAATTCAAACTCCACTTCCCTCAGAGAAGCAAATGTGGAGCTTTAACATTATCTCTGACTGGAGGTCGTGGTTTGCAGTACTCAGCTATTTATGCACCACTCCACCTGAGTGCACGTATGGTACATTCACTTTGAAGTACTCAGAGGGGCAAGGTGAAGTGGTGCGACTGAGAGAAGACACTCATACTGTGATCTTTAGATACTGATCCTGGGTCAAAACGGTGTTTGTGTGTGAGCGCATGAGACAAAGAGGTTTGTTTGCTGCGGTAGAGACGGCTTTCATCCTTATGTTTAAGTGCTGAGAGAGAAAGACAACGAGAGCGAGGAGAGCTGTACAGATAGCGCCCCGCTCTCTCGCTCAGGTCAAATGGCTCTTGTAGAAATTCTGTCGACAGCTTGTTCAGACGTTACACTCCACTCAGAGGCTGGAGGAAGATGACCGCCACTGACAAACTTCCCTATTTACGCCTAATTCCCTCACGCTCTCTCTATTTCTCTCCAGTTGGGAAACCATAGCCATCTCTTTGCTCAGTGGAGCAAACTGAATACATTAGAATCCAATTAAGGCTGGTGTCGAGAGCTGCTCAGGGTGTGTGTGAAGCCGTGTGTGTTTATAATCTCATGTGTGTGTCCATGTGTCCTGATCATATATGATATTCTTATACCCAGCCAATGTATGAGTAGGGTGTCTGTGTGGGTTTTTTGGGGGGGAGACAGCTTGTGCTTCTATGTAGACCATATCGCACATGTGCATCTTTGTGTGTGTGTGTGTGTGTGTGTGTGTGTGTTTGTGTTTGTGTGTCCAAGAGTGTTGCTATTACATGAGTTGTCATAGTGCATTGAGTCAGTGACATAGGACGCCTCTCTGTTTCACTCCAACTGGTTTCTGCTGCCATATTAACACACAGCAAGACCACTGTCAGGCACGGTAAATCAGACGAGTAATGTGTGTGTGTGTGTGTGTGTGTGTGTGTGTGTGTGTAAGGGAATCAATAACTCTGTGTTGCATTACGTCTTGCCCTTGTTNACTGGTTTCTGCTGCCATATTAACACACAGCAAGACCACTGTCAGGCACGGTAAATCAGACGAGTAATGTGTGTGTGTGTGCGTGTGTGTGTGTGTGTGTGTGTAAGTGTGTGTGTGTGCGTGTGTGTGTGTGTGTGTGTGTAAAGGAATCAATAACTCTGTGTTGCATTACGTCTTGCCCTTGTTCAATTTAAAACTGGGGAAAGACACAGCTACGCGCGCACACACACACACACACACACACACACGGACACATGAAACACAGGGAGAAAGAAATGGACCACTACTGAAGATATCACAGATGGATACACACAGCTGGAGAGCTAACACTTCACAAAACACACACACTTTGCTACATATGAGCACAAATATTCATGCACTCTCCATAAACACATGCACATACTGCACACACACATACAGACCATGTGTAGCCTCACTGTCACTTCAGACTGCAAAAAGCACCAACCAATGACTGTACTGAAAGACGCGTCTCCACTTCCTGGACTACTCAGCTGCCATCTTGAGCCGAGCCAGAGTCTGTGCAGTGGCGATCTCTGTTGTATCGAGTTCCCGCCATAGACTGGTTAATAAAAATGGACGACATGACAGTTCCCCGAATGTGAAGCCAATACATCTCAGTTGTCCCCTGGTGGCTGGCTGCGGTATAGGTCATAAGCCCACCCCTTCCATGTAAGCAGGTGGACATAGACCAAATTAAAAACTTATAGTATGTGTCAAAGAAACTTTTCCTGAAGATGGTTTCTGTCATCTTAGCTAGTTCTAGCACGCTGCTGTATGTTCAAGTGTTCATTGTTCCTTTAAGTTTGGTTTTAATTGGTTATTTGATGAGAGAAAAAGAAGGTCTGACGTCATGATTGACAGCTGTGTGTGCCAGCACTCGCAATCAATGGCACAGCTCACAATTGTTCTAATGACAGGAACTCAATACCACAAAGATCACTGCTGCCCAGACTCTGGCTTCAAATGATGTCACTGATGCAAGATGGCAGCAGCTGTATTCAAAATATTTTGGCTTCATTTTTTTTTACAGTGGGAGGAAGTGGAGAGGTGTTAGGTTAGGTTAGGTTCTTTAATGTCCCCATGGGGATAATTGTTTTCACACATCATCAGTCAGGTTGGTTTCAGGGCAGCATACACAACATATAACAGATAACAGACCCTCTTCCCACATATTCCCCAGATAACAAATAACAAATAACCCTCTCCCACACATACCACAGAAAACTATATAAACATAAACATGGCATAGACAATGTACAGGGGTGTTGTCCATCTTTGTATACAGTCATCGGTTCCCGCCATCCAACCAACTGCAGCAGCACCACTGATCGCAAGCACACACAGCTGTCAATCATGCCCTCAAAACCCAAATCAATAGCATCAAATAACTAATTTAAACCAAACTTAAAAGAAAATGAACACCTGAACATACAGCACTGTGCTAAGAACTACCTAAAATGACAGAAAACATCTTTGAGAAAAATTTATTTCACTTATACTTTGATTATTTTAGTTTGACCCATGTCCTGTCTGCTAACAGAGGGGGCGGGGTTTAAGACCTATACTGCAGCCAGCAACCAGGGGGCTAGAAATGTTTTGGCTTCCCTTTGAGGGGCTGTAATGTCATGCATCTTTATTATAGTGTGTGGCACAAATATGCCCACATACATACACACACCCAGCTATGTTGCTTCACTTTGTCTCTCTGTTTCTTTGTTCCACTTTTTCCTTTTTCATCTATTCTTCTCTCTCCTTTTAAACTCTCTTCCTTTTATCCAGTCTCCCCCTTCTCTCTCCTTTTAAACTCTCTTCCTTTTATCCAGTCTCCCCTTCACCTCCCTTCTCCTCTCCATCCTCTCATCTTTCTCTTGGCCAGTAGTAGTCTCTTAACTTGCCTCTTTACTGGGCTTTATGGGGAGGTCTGGATATAGGAAGGAATTTAACACAGTGGGCTTTAAAACTGCACACTCTCCCTTTGTAGTACGTTCATCTTCAAAACAATCAATTTCTCATGAAAATGTAAGAGTTTTAACGGATTCAACACAGGTCTCATTATGTAGACAAAGTACTCAAAGCTGACTGCAGGACATTATATTCACAAATGCAAATTTATATTTGTAAGTTGTCTTTGTAAATTGTTTGCTGTAATTGTGTTGTGTCTGTAGAATGGAGGGCTTTGCCACAAGTCTGGATGGAGGCTGAATCTCCTTTTTGCATTTTAATAAAGTGAGAAAGTGTGTGTGTTTGTCAAGAGTTCTCCGCTTTCCCTTTATAGACTTAAACATATTCACATGAATGTCCGGTAAAATAGCCGTCTAGATGGCTACTGAGCAATTACAGTACATTGAAAAAATTAGTGGAGCTCAGCAGTTATTGTTAAGAGGGGAAAGGCAATTTCTTATTCAGCTTGGCCAAAAAACTGCTGCTTCTAGGTTTACTTCTTTCCTCTTCATGTGTGCAGTGCTGCTGCCAGTTCTAGTCTTTTATCTATAAGTAAAAGGAAATACTGTAAAAATGGTTCAACAGAGCTGCAGTGTACATCTGAGCGTCTTGCTCACTGTGCACTGAAAACTCAAATTATACGAACAGATCCACATTCAAGGTTTAAACCTCGACTTATCTTGTCTAACTTTTCTCTGATTGAATTCAAATTTGAAAGATAAATAACTTGAATGGCTCCAGAGGTCACCTGACCCTCCTCTGCCCAAGCACATGTACCCCATAGCCATTTGAGTAGAGGGTTATATTTAAGTGTTGCAGCCATTATGACAGCGTGGCCCTCTAGCCTCTCCTGTACAGCTTCTGTCACTGTGAACACACACCAGCAGCGGCCTGAGATCAATTACAGAGAAACCTCGAGCCCCTCCCCACTTCCCTTCTCCCACTACAGATGCAATTTACTCGCCCGCCGTAAATCAATGGAGACAAGTGGGGCTAATTTAGACCATTTGATGTCAATTTGGCCTTGACCCCTCCCCATCACACACACAAGCTCACGCACACTCCCATTCCACTTAATGACTAGCTGCACTGGAGTTTATTACGCAGAACTGAGAACCACCGCTCAGTCTCAATGGCACACACACAGATACACACACACACGCTCACACTCATGAGCATACATGCGCAAAAGCTTTCAGTCTCATGCACACACACACAGACACACACACAGACATACACACCATGTTGCAAGCCATAACTCGCAGCCCCACTGCCTGAGATTTCCATATTGGTTCTGTCAGAGACGATTTTGTTTACAGGGCCCTTTGGATGAAATAACAGCACTGGGTGCTATCAATTACTGTGAGAGAGTGGGGAGGGAGGGAGGGAGGGAGGGAGGAGGAGGATGGGGAGGAAATGGAGTGAGGGTGTAAAGGATCAAAAAATGAGAGAGGATGGAAAAGGAGGAGAGAGATCGAGATGTGGGACAGAGAGGAGGTGGAGGGACGAAAGGAGGCAGGGCCAGAGCGAGAGATGGATTTATTTTCTGTACATAAGTGGCCAAAACTGAGTCCAAGTTATCTCCACCCTGACCAAGGTCTGTGCACCAAGGTCTGCAAACTATTCGGCAACACATCAAAATTGCCAAAACAGTCATCCACACTCACACACACACACACACACGTACATACAGTAGCTGTGCACTCGGAGCTGGGGATGTTGCCAAATCTGAGTGAGACAGACGGCAAGGCTCAAATAATGTGCTTTAGAAAATTATTTGTTCTTTAACAGGTTGCTCAGCATTTGTATGCAGATGAGTATTTGTTAAAGCTTCAGTCAACCTATTATCACTTTTGTCTTTATTTTTTTAAAGGCGCAATCCATTATTAAAATTTAAACAAGTGGCACTTCCCACTAAAAAACAGAAGTATAAACAAGTTGATTGTCAGGTCTGTTAATACAAGCCTTAGACAACAACTTAATGTGAGCAATCCATGTTTGCTGATGGTCAAAATGATGCATTTACCTTAAGGTCTTTGTTAACAGTCATATGTATTTTTTTTTTTTTTTTTTTTTTTGCTTTACATGCAGTATTAGATAGAAACTTTTGTCCAAGGTAAGTTACAATAAGTGCATTTGCAAACTGTGTAGGAGCAAAACATACTATGAAAAAGGTGCCTTCCTTCCCCTGCCGAGTGCTACAGTACAAAGGTGGGGGTTTCAGTCTCTGGCAGAAGATGGACACTGACTCTGCTGTCCTGACTTCAGTGGGGAGTTAATTCCACCGCTGTTGGGCCACGGCTGCTGTTGGACCTTTGAAAGCGATGACCTCTGGCTTCTCAGAGTGATGGGGCAACCAATCATCCAGAGGAGAGAGGAGTGCAGTGGTTATGCTGGGGTGTTAGAGTTATTTTGAACTGATTTTTGCATGGTTTAGCCTTACAATGTGCAGTTGATAGACTTTATTTCTCACATATGCCAATTAACAGACTCATAAAGGGTTATTAATAATCCGTGGCAAAGTTAACAATGTGAGTTTGCAAGTGTGTCAGCACACGTAGAGCTGTACACAGCTCAGTACAACCACAGACATGTGTTTGATATGAAATTGATTCAGTATCAGAACCATGTCAGAACAGATTAAACTTTATTTTAAAGGTCTTTTAAAGGCCACTTACTCATGCTGATTAGACCTCTGCTCAGGTTACAGATAGGCATAGCCATGTGCTGGGAATTCAAAGTGTCCTCCAAATGAAACAACAAAATGTGTCATTTGTGACTGCAAGAAACAAACAATATCCTGTGTTATATTCAAACTCTTTCTTGACAAGAATCAAAGTCACATCTGACCCTTCGCTGAGCCCCGCCCCTTTGTTGTTAGCCACCGAACGTCCGTCAAATTGTCGGAGTGAGCATGGAGCCCACACTGCCCATAACTGTGCTCCCTGAAGAAATATGTAATTTTTGGAAAAACGAAAAAGCAATTTCAGAGAGGAAGAGACAGAGGGGCCTATAATATGCGTTTGAAGGATACATCCAGAATGTCAAAGTGACTCAGCAGCAGTTCCCAGTGTAAAAGTGAAGCACCACATCACCTGACAATGGAGACAGATGACGATGAAATTAAGGAGGAACGCTCTTCCTCTAAATCAGGGTCAGTCTTTGTTCACTGTTTCAATCAGATGGGCACAAATGCAGTGCGCAGTAGTAGTGCGTGAGTATCTTGTTACAATTAAATACTGGTTCATCAAATGTACAAAATACTGCTATTAGATTTGTAATTTTAAAATACGAGAATTACCCCCCATGTTTGTATGCCTCTGTGCAGTCAGTTTATTCTTCAGTCAAAGTGGACGTTTGTGTCAAATTTGAAGAAATTCCCTTCTTGAGCAATTGCATTCACAAGAATGAGATGGATGCAAGGTCACACTGACCCTGACCTTTGACCACCAAAATGTAACTGATTCATGATTGGGTCCAAGAGAACATTTGTGCCGTATTTGACGGAATTCCCTCAAGGTAATTTTGAGAAATCGCATTCACAAGAAGAAGACAAATGAGGTCATGTTGAGCTTGATCTTTGACCCTCAACCACCAAATTCTGATTCTTGACTCTAAGTGGGTGTTTGTGCTAAATTTTAAGAAATTCCCGCAAGTTGTTTTCATAGATATCACATTCATAAGAATGAGACAGATGAGGTCACGTTGATCTTGACCTTTGACCACTGACCACTAAAACCTCAGCATCAGTTCATGCATGAGTCCAAGTGGACGTTTGGGCCAAATGTAAAGAAATTTGCTTGAGGCATTCTTGAGATATTGTGTTCACAATAATGGGACGTACAGATGGACCTGAAAACACAATGCTTCCAGCCATGGCTATAGCTGGCACTAATGCTAATTGCTAACTGCTAATTTCCCACTTCATAGAATCCAGTCAAGCTGGAAGGCTGTGAATTCAGAGGTGCATACTGGGTGCTTTCTGTCAGTTTAAGTGACCATTGACTGAGCGAGCAGCCAATTGAAATGGCCATGGTGATGCACAAGTTCTTTAAGACGACAAAAAGACTGAACATTTAGCAGATGCCTTTTTCAAGAGCAATAAACATGAGTGCAGTGGGGTAAGTACATTTCTAAGATCTCCAACTTTAAAAGCAACCAACTGAATGAGTAGAGAAGATATAAAACAGTGCCATTACAGCAGAGTTTGATACAGTATAAAACAGTAGTTTCAACCTCTCCGGGTAATGAGTATCATTAGCATCGGTGTAAGCTGCAGCTACAAGAGGGCTTTCACTCTTGACTATAAACCTGTGTTGTTTTGGAGGGTTGGGGTTTGGGGCTGGAGCCTATCCCAGCTGACGTTGGGCGAGAGGTGGGGTACATCCTGGACAGGTCCCTCGACTATCTCAGGGCTGCCACAGAGACAGAGAGAAGATTTTGTTCCCTATTCATGTCAATAAAGAATAAGATGAGACGTATTCTATTCCAGATGGAATATGACCCTCGACACAAAATAAGTTTCATCTGGCAAAACCTGGCCTAAGCCCACCTTTGTGTGTGAAGTGGTAAAAACATAACACAAGAGTGAGGCAGATCACAATCAATCTTAGTCTGTAGGCTCCCACGCAGTACTGTGAGAAAATGTAATGGGTAAAAAAACAAAACTTGCATTTGTTCAGCATGAGTGTGTACAGCATTTTAAATGTCTGATGAGGTTCTGTGCTGGAGTGACCCACCACACCACTTGACTGGACCCCAAAGCCTTGCCCTTTTACATGGAGGTCTCAAACCACCAGGCCGCCCCTCTGGCTTGAATGCCAACACAGTTCACATGCACCGTGCTTTCTCTCTGCATTTTTTGTTGTCAGATTTTGACACCAGATTCTGATGGCACAGCAGTGCACCACCATGAGAAGCTTTTCACCACTTCAATGAACAATCCCTTAAGATTCATGATAGCGTTTTACAGACATTTCTGCGCTTAAAGTCTTAGAAAATGCTCATGGGCCCTGCTGTCAGCAAACGTTGATGTTCACCATGAACCTTGTGGGTGTTTGATTCCAATCTGTGTCTGTCTGTCGTTACGCTACCGTTGTGCCATTGTTGAGAAATTCAGCACAGATCGTCGATAAGGTTCCTGATGATTACTCAAGCATTCTCCATCCCACCCCTTCCCACGCTAGAACACACATACAAACACACACACACACACATCTTCTCCCTCTCCATTCCTTATATTTGCTCACAGACCACACAGACATGCTGACACTGACAGAGGGAGGGATATGAGGAGATATTCCCCATGTGTGTCCTTCTTGAATCTTGTTTATTGTTGGAATAACAGAAACCCCTAACACCACTCTCCAATAGAGAGTAAGTCATTTCAACGTTGCCATCCTCATCGGCAAATAGACAGAACTTGTCAAACTTGATAAAAGACTTTTTCCAAATCACCAGCGTCCGCTATTAAATTCTGCAATTGTCTGATTCAACAAGTCGGACTTACTTCAATAAATATTCAATATTTGTTTCTACTTTGCCTGTTGCTCCTGCTGTCTGTCTTCAACTAAACACAACTCGGGGCAGTAGCAAGGAGTTGCAGTTCCCAAACCTTCAGTATTTTGGTTATAATTAGAGAAATATAAACTACAGTAAACACAAAACAGACATCACGACCATCTTTCTGCGATTTACAATATTTAGTCTTCAGTTTTAAATGGATAAAAAGGGTTGAATTTGCCTTTCTGACCTCAGGACTTGTTTTAAAGCTCACACTGGTCTGCATCTCTGTGTGTATATTCTCAGTGTTTGAAATAACCTTTGGTGCAGCCAAAGCACAACAGTATCCAGGACAGATACAGTCATATTTTGCTTCACAAGTTGGCGTCTGTCAAGATGTATTGGATGTAGATGTATTATCTTTGGACACGTCATGTGTGTCATTCCAAATCGGTTATACAATAGATGACTGACAGTTCTCTCCTTCACCGAGGCATCAACATGAACTCTTCCTACATGTGACTGGACGAAGACGTCATGCTCTTGCTAAATTGTCATAGGTGTTTGCTGATGATTTTCCAACTGGGAAAAAAGTAGGCCATCAGTTGCAGGGTCGTGCCTCATATTATATCTACAGCATCAGATTTTAATCCTTGTTAATGAGCTTTGGGAGATTGGAGGTAGTGAGTCATGTGATTGTCTGACTGTTTGCTGGTTGATCACTATGTATCTAAATGTCAAATTGATTCTCAAGTGCCAGACTGGAATTTTATAATGAAAACTGAGCTTTAAGTCTGGCTGTGTGAGGATAATGACAACTTAAATGAATACTTCAATTCCAAAATGACCATGTGTATATCAATTACTCACCCTGTGTTACATTGAATTTGTGAAGACAACTTTGTTTTTCTCGCATGCCTCTAGTGAAAGAAGAATCAAAAAATGGAGAAAATTCTTGATGAATTGAAGTCATTGGTGACCGCGTTTAACAACATTCATTCATTCATGTCCATAACTGCTAATCCTGTTCGGGATTGCATACACAAGGGACAGGTCGATTCATGTCCATAACTGCTAATCCTGTTCGGGATTGCATACACAAGGGACAGGTCGCCAGACTATCGCAGGGCTGACACATAGAGACAGACAACCATTCACACTCACATTCACACCTACGGACAATTTAGAGTCACCAATTAACCTGCATGTCTTTGGACTGTGGGAGCAAGCGGGAGTACCCAGAGAAAACCCTGCACAGAAGCCTTGAAGCCTCTTGCTCCAATGGAACCCTGCTGCTGGGAGGCGACAATGCTAACCACTGCACCTCCGTGCCGCCCACACATTTAACAACAACAAAACTATATTAAAAAACATCCGCTTACAAATTCTCATACAACTCATGCAGTATAAGGGCACAGCCACACGTGCAAAATTAATATAACAAATATTTGCCCTCTGTTTACTTCCATTCAATGAAAGCGAAAGAGTGAGGGGGCGACTAAAACATTCACTTCTGATGGCAAAGCAAATTTGCATATTTACATCACGTGGAGTTAAACCTTATTTATACAGTCTATGAGTTAAACCTTGGTGAACTCATACCAATGTAGTTGCAGCCTCAACCAATAAAGGAGCATGAAGAAGCACAAAGAAGCTTGTGTGATTGACCCAAGATGGAGGAGACACTGATTGTTGTTGTGTTTAACCAGGTAATATTGTATGATATTGGCCATGAAAAATACAAACTGACAGCCCACATGAGAGCTGCTGTCTGGCTGGAGGTGAATGGGAGACAGGCATGGAACCTAAGAAAATGAAAAATGTATCATCACGTCAGTGTTTCCCCTACCATTATATTAGGGGGGCGCCCCGCTTGATGCGCGCACACACACACACAGACACGTGCGCACACACAAACACAGACACTGGTGAGCACACTAGAGCGCAGCTCGGGCCGCATTTTCCTGACCGAACCCGACCCAAGCCCGAGACAATTATAACCGAGCCCGGCCTGAACCCGCAACCGGGCACTGTACACACACTCAATGGAGCGGAGTTAAGTACAACACAGCAGCATGTCAAGTGGGCCGAACCCGAACCGCACCATCGTGGACCTTTTGATTTGTTATCAAATATTTCTCAAAGTTCATATTGTGATCACTACACTGATAAATCAGCTCTGTATAGTGAAATATAATGACAGAAAGGTAGAGTTTCTCCCAGTTAAATAATTGGAATAATAATAGCTTCCTCTGAGTGTTAATAATCAATACTTTGTTCATAAACACACAGTTTAAAAAAAACCTATAAACAAATCAAATGACGCATTTGAAAAGGGACTGAGGGACAAACTGAGAGAATGAGTCTCTGAGAGACATATCACACATTGCAACGTATCACAGATGTACACATTCAGCTGGATAGCACACACACACACACACACACACACACACACACACACACACACACAGTGTCCTGGGCTGGATAGCAATTCAAACAAACATCCAATTTGCTGGGCAGATTACCCAGGGGGCCTCACTGTTTGCCACCTGAAAGGGGGTGGGAGGTGACTCATCAGGAAGATGCTAATATCAATTTTTACACACACACACACACACCAATTGGTGATAAATATTAATTCTCAACAGAAGCCCGCCGCGACTGGCAACTTAATTACACTCATTTCGCTGTGATTGTCCCCCACAGGAGCACAAAAACACACACAGACACACAGACACACAGACACACACACACACGGCTAAGACAATTTGGCCCTAACACTCTGAATTAAGGATATTGTCATATTGGATCATTTCCCCGGTGAGTGAGTGAGTGTGTGAGCTTGTGTGTTTGAGTGTGTGTGCGACAGGAACCAAAATTCGCAATTAGCTGCAGCAACACAGTGTTTGTCTAACAGATATTCTCGCCTTCGTTTTGCTGTGATTCAAGTCACATTTCACACATCAAAGTTATATTTTCCTCCACAATGACGTGCATTGACTCGCCGCTACACTGACAATAGATTAGATATTAAATTGCTGCAGCAATCACAGTATGATAATGCACCGTATAATTGAGAAGCCAGGGGGAAAAAAATGAAAAAGACTTGTTGAGCAAACTTAGGTTTAATTTGAAGTCATTAGAGTATGATGGCGGGGAAAATTGCAGGGAAATAACTTTGTACTTGTATGAAGTTGCAGCTCCAATTATTTAAATCTTTAATTACTAGTTTGAGCTCAATTCCCTTTAAGTTCCCTTTAAACAGTCATTTCAAAAACAAAGTACTCTTTGAGGAGTATTCTCCGAGTTACTTTGAGATGAAGTGTTGCAATTTGTGCTAATCTACTTCCACCTCGTTTCTTACATTTTAATTTGAGTCACAATTTGGTATAGCCTTTAATCACAACAACAGTCTTACAGGGAATCACAGGCTCAGATAAAGAAAGGGAGCAAACACACTTCACTCAAATAAGCAGAGAATTGACCAAAAAACTTTGACTTAGAGGAAAACTGAAAGCGCAAACCCCCTCTTGTTGAGATAATGGGACAGTGAAGCAACAAGAAATATATGGGGGATAAAGTTCTTGGAACCCTTTAGCCAGATGAAAATGCAAGTCCAGTGCCAAAGTTTCCAAAGCAGCTATAGAGTTATAGAGAAATCATATTTATGGAAAAGAAATTAGGCAAAATATAAGCCATACATGGCCCTGCCCTCACCATTAGGGTAAGGTAAAGTCTATGGGCAAATATCACATCCAGTCATCTGTCGTGTTGATGGCTGCTGAACGTGCAGAAAGCCGGTCTTATCTAATATAAAAGGCTGGATGCCAAGTGGTAGAAAAAGAGAAGAAGAGGAAGGGAGAAAAAAAGACAAAAAGTCTGTGTGCTGCACAGTGGCAAGAGACCATTATTATTTCTGTTTATATGTTAACTGAAATGAACGGAAACCAAAGGAGAGCTGTGAGGCGTCACTGCATGGTTTGGCAACAGACAAGAAGATACCAGCCCCCACTACTGGGCTCGAGTGGAGCACTGCAGAGGGAGAGGAGTCAAGCTCTCTGGGGTTCAGGTAGAACCTGCGTCCTTTTTTTGTTCGTCAGCAAACATTGGTATATGTTGTGGCCTGTTAGATGCTGGTATAGCTGCAAGGCTTAGTGTTAGACCAGATATAACGGAGCTGTTTATATACTTGTATATGTACTACGTGTGTTACTGGAGGATTCAGAGGGCACACCAGAGAACTCAGGCTGTATAGAACTTCTAGATTTGCATGATGTAAATAATTATTATGGCCACATTTGAGGTTACTGTATTGTTAATTCTGAGATCCCAGCAGCACAATGGTAGATGGAATGTTTCCCTCGTCCTGCCAACACTGCCCCTATCATTCATGTGTGTATTGCATTTTGCAAACACATTGCGTTAATGTCTGTGAACGTGCTCAACCAATACTCCAAAGGGATGCTCAATACACGGGCAGCCATTATGTGCACTCACAACACATTCTCACTCTGACTCCATCACATATCGTTGTTTGGTCGTGGACTTTCCATGGCCACATATGACATGTGAGGTACTGTACCCTGGGTACGTGTGTTGTTGATGTTCTGGGACACCGTGTGAACTTCTGTGAACGTCTCTTTCAAACACTGAAAATTGATGTTTCTTTTTTCTTCAACAATGAACGCACATGATTATGCTTGGCCAACACTTGCACGTGGTTGGGTTTAGGCAACAAAGGCACGTGGTTAGATTTAGGAAAACAGATCAGGGTTTGGCTTAACAATCTTACAGGAAGCGAATACCAGCCTCTTGGGTGAAAGTCGGTGGTTGTTGGACCCATCCACCGACCTTCCCGCCCACTCTACTCAGAACTCTGTTGCCTTCACTTTCATTGTTGCCCCGCCCGTGACACCACCGGATGCTGTTAAACAGGGCCGGCTTAAGGCATAGGCGATATAGGCGGTCACCTAGGGCACCATGTTGTCTGGTGGGTGCTGGGGAAAAAATGAAAATAAAATTTAAAAAAATAATAATAAAAATTCGCCAGTGGGCGCCCATCCTATTTTTTTCTGGAGGTAACAAATGAACAAATCCAGAAAAAAAGAGAGAAAGAGAGAAAGCAAGCAAGGAAGAAAGAAAGAAATACACTTTGCACCCCTGTTCCTCAAAATTTTTCATCTGCCCTGCCCCTGCACCTGTACTGTGCATACTGAGAGTGGGGTCTGTGTCAAAATCTGGTCAAGATAGGCAGATATTTACATTTTACCTGCATTTCATAATAATGAAAAGGTCCAAGCCTTCAGGTGCGGGAGGAGGAGGAAAAAAGGAAAGTCCGATATAGAGGTATGTCGTCTGTCTTATGTTATCTTTAAAATGCCGTTCTGTGTGTAATGTCATTAGATGTTTCATTTGTTGCAGCTAGCTAGCTATGTAGCAATAAAGCTAATGCTACATAATAATGCTACGATAGCTGTTGGACTCAGATAATGTTACAGTTAGAAGGATATCAGACTGAATGGCAAGCCAATAGCTAGCTATCTGGATAACTGCCCCTTCTTGTGCTGAAATTTCGCTGACAAATACCAGTGATAATGGCTAACATGAACTTATCCACAAAAACAGATTTCTGCACTGGCTTGCACCAGCGATGTGAGCGCCACTTGGCATCGTAGCACATTGTAGTAAGCTCGATTGATAATGAAATATATCAATGAATTAGGTCTACACTGGATTACTGGGTTGCAAATTGGCTAATAGCCTATTAGCAATTAGGCTAAATAAAAAATGCTGTTTTACGACTATTAGTGAGTTCTGTGTCATTTTATGAGTTACACCTACCCCAGCAGCACTTTTTGTCTTGAAACCATTGTGGTCCCTGATGTTTGTGTCCCCAGTACCGGTGGGGCAATGTGGTTCGGGGGGGCACCAAATCTCAATCTCGCCTAGGGCACCAGAATGGCTAGGGCCGGCCCTGCTGTTAAACAATATCTGTGTATCATGCCAAAGTGAATGGACAGCATTTTTGTCTATGTCTGACGCCAGAAGTCAGTGACCAAGCAACAGTTTTCGATGGCTTCAGAGTTAAGTTAATTAACCTATACGTAACAACAAGTCATTGCTCTTGTAATAACTGTGCAAATGACAAAGAAAACACTTGGTTAAAGATATACTATGCAGGATTTCTCAAAAAACAATGTGTAGACTCATACAGATGTAATCCCTCTCAATCATCATACTTTCTGTGTTTGGGATGTTTATGGGTGTGTAACCCACAGTGCTCAGGTGAGGTCAGAGCTTCATGAAAAGGTAGCAACCAGGTGCCAGACTGTAAGCAGGAGGCATTCAGGGAACAGCACAAAAAGAAAAACGCAAGTCTGAATCTGGGGTTGGCTTTTCTGTTTGCTTGCACTGGCGAACATGTTTTAAAACAGCAACCAACAACACTGCATAGTAACAGTGTGACCTTTAAGGTTAGGGGGAAATTGTGGCTACAGTTATGTCTTCAAAAAAAGTCTACATGCACATCCACTACCTCAACGTCGACACACTTCCTTGCTACATAAAAAGGTACACAGCTTTCTAAACATTGGCACTGGACTCTGTAGGATTGTCCAGAATGAAAAATACTGAGCTAGTTCTTGGTGAAGCCGAGCACAGACCAAAAATAGCAATGAATTACAAAATTGCAAGGAAGAGAAGATAAAATATGACCCAGGAAGTCCAGCATAAAGAACTTGTCAGTTGTTGCTCTCATTACCCTTACCGTAATTATGACAAGAGAAAAGGAGAAAGTCAGGTAATGTTATTATAGAGCAGCAAAGTCAGCACAGGGAGGCATTTGAGGTGGATGAATGGGTCACCAAACCACAGGACTAAAACACGAGACTGCTGTTCATTTCAAAGTCAATAATTTGCTGTAGCACTTCCGGTGGTGCTGCTCAGCTATCGACCCACACTCTGTTGCTGCTGTTTCTACCTTCTTCACTTTCTATTCGTCTTAGTCTGGTTTTATTGGTTGGTGGTGGTTTGCTTATGGTGCTCTTTTTATGGTGTATGCTTCATTTCTTCTGGACTATTATTGTAAGGCAGCACTACTTGTGCAACTTCAGAATCCAAGACAAAGTTCTCTACGGGGACAATAAAGTATATCGTATCACATTGCATCGTATCGAATCGTATCGTATCATGCCATAATGCTTTCTTACATCTAACCAAGCCATTTTGGTAGCTGAACCTAAACAGACCTCAACCACAGCACTGTCACATCATAAACAGATTAAATTTTCAACAGTAATTTCTAATGATTTGGAACGACACTGACAAATGATGCTGTCCTACCAGCTGGGTCATTAGATCAGAAAACATTTCTGTGTTTCTGCCATGGACAAACAACATTTATTTCGAGGTCGTGTTGGTTTTAGAGTTAACACAGTGGTTTTGATGCGACGGAAGCACAGTGGGAAGATGGGTTTGTGGTGATTACCTTCAACAGTAAGAGCAGAAGTCACACTGAGCTGGCGACATTTCCCCAAATACCTTTAAACAACCAACCAAAATGCCTGTGTTGATTTCCTATCTATTTAGAATCCAACAGATCACAACTGATACTGTGAAACTGTTGAAAAGTGGTGCAAAATGTTCAAACAAGCCTGTGTTGTTTGATGTAGAGGGCTGGCAAGAGAAATGGTGCTTCAGATTAATGTACGAATCTGTTTTCCAGTTTAGTGCTGTGTTAGAAATACCACTGTGTTATATTTGGTCCTCTCGTTTGGGCAGTTAGAGAAGCACACTGAGCCATCACTAGATAGGAGAGAGCCGAGCTATTAAGTTTTGTTTCAGTGCTTAAGATAAAGTTGTTTTGGACTTTCTGGATCCAAACAGAGAAAGATGGAAAATAAGACAAGAGAAAAAGACAGATGGAGTTAGAAAGTAAGCAAAAAATAAAAAGGTAGAGGGACAAGGAGACAGAGTGAGATGTAGGGTATATAGATAGAGACAGAGGCAGACAGGCAGATGGAGAGAAGAGCGAGCAAATAAGAGCGTTAGCGATGGATGGATGCTGTGATAGCAGTGAAAGTGAGCAGGACAGGAGTTGTTTTGAGCTGGTTGTTTGGACAGATGGCTGTCTGTGTGCTAATTACAGACTGAGTGCTTGACACTGTGAACACAATCAAAGAGGAAACTAGCTTTATTTGTTCAGCTTCACCCACACATAGGCACGCACACAAAGAAGAGACACTCATACACACACACAAACACACATACCAAACACCGACGAAAACTGTTTGCCAATGCCACAAAGAGGCACAAGCAAACAGACACAGAAACGCACATTTATACACACAACAGGGCACAAACAGAGTCCTGCACAGAGGCAACTCTCCATGTGTGCACGCTCTTATCAAAAATGCACAAAGCAAATGAATAGCCATGCTTGGCACAAATGCTGGAGGACAACCAAATCACACGGACGCTCTCCTGTAATTTCTCCTGCAAAACTCAACTTCCATCCTTTTAAAAAGAAGCATCATTAATGAACTGCATTAAATCATGCCTGTTTACTCTTCTCATAATTACCTCCTCTTAAGATCTGTTGATGCAGGGTCTAATATTCATTTCATCTGTTTGCTGGGAAAAAACAACTCACTAAAAATAACAGACTAACTGGAAGCATCAGCTTTTTATTTAACCAATATACTCCAGCACAGGGCTGCGTAAAAGCAGGGGGTATGCACACTATGAGACACCTGAATTTTGTGAACTATCCAGCGAGAGGGACACAAATTGCCACTCTCTGAAGAGTGCTGCACCTCTAACACAGAATGGTCATAACAGCACACAACTAAAACGTCAAGCAGCTAAACTAACACACACTTTGAGATTTCCTTAAACACCACGACTAGTCCATACCTACTGGTAGCTTTGTCACCTTCTACCTATGCCAATCCTCACATAGATTGACCACATCAGTGAGTAGAAAAACGTGGAACAGACAGAATGACTGACTGACAGAATGACACACTGACAGTTTCCGTGATTATGTACAGCATACCATACCATGACTTAGTCATACCAAAAATTAGAAAAAAACAACAACAACATTGGGCCACAGGGGGAGCCACAGCGATCGGTCG